>NW_026293173.1:38798-94137 GCF_026419915.1 Harpia harpyja | reverse complement strand
CCCCAGACACCCCTCACCATGTCGGAGTCAGAAGAGAACGGAGAGGGTGAGTCTGGCAGTGTCTCAGAGGGGATAGTGGGGTCCTTGGGAAGAAGTGCGGGGTCCCCAATGAGATGAGGGGGGTCCCCGAGGGTACGGGGAGGTCCCTGGTCTAAGGGATGTGGTGTTCACAGCTGGTCCCTGTGTGTCCAGGGGGTCCTGGAGTTGGAGGGCTTTGCATGGGGGAGGGTCCAGGAGGGCTTGGGGAGGTCCAGGAAAGTTTGGGGGGGTCCTTGCCCCCTCCCTTGACCATCCCCCCCACCCTCAGGACCCCCCAAGGGGCTGCCATCTTTCGCCGAAGCCATGGGACAGCCCCTGGGGTGGCCGATAGGCGAAGCCAACGGGGGTCCGGCGGGCGGAGGGACCCCCCCGGGTCAGCGTCACCGACGTCCCCCCCACACCAAGCACAAGGGTCAGGGCTCCGGGGGGGTCCACCGTTCCCCCCGTGCCCTCTTCTGCCTCCGCCTCAACAACCCCATCCGCCGGGCAGCCATCAGCATCGTTGAGTGGAAGTGAGTGGGGGTTTTTTTGGGGGGCGTCACAGGGAGACATGGTGGTGGGGACAGGGTCAGCCATGAGACCATGGGGATGGGGAGCTGCGGGGATGGAGGGGTGTAGGTTTGGGGGGCAGCCCCCCCCTACCTGCTGCCCACCTTCCTCCCACCCTTACCCCCAGGCCCTTCGACATCCTCATCCTCGCCACCATCTTCGCCAACTGCGTGGCTCTGGGGGTCTACATCCCCTTTCCCGAGGATGACTCCAACGCTGCCAACCACAACCTAGTGAGGACCCCTAATCCCCCCCAACCCCCCAAAAATAAAGGGGTGCACCCCCCCACTTTCACTGGGGCCAGCGTCCTCATCTGGTCGCAGTCAGGCGCTGGTTTAGCTCGTTAAGGGATAACACCACCGCTTAACGAAGCCGCTTTGGGTGCTGGACGGAATCGGGAATCTGGGGGTCTGCCCCAACAGTGGGGTTCCCCCCTGGGTGGGGATAGGGGGACAGAGAGGGTCTATAGGGGGGATGCCCAGACACTTTTTGGGGGGGGGTAGGTAGGTGTCTGTGGGGTGGCAGAGGGCTGCCCGGACGCCTGGGTCCCCTGAAGCGCGTGCCACACGTGTTCCCCTCGCACGCGTGTGTGCCGTTGCCTTAAGCCGCTTACCCGGCGCCGGGGTGGGTGCTAATCCCGGCTTAGCCGTCCCGGACACCTGGGTCCAGGGAGAAAGGGATGATGGGAAGGGTGGTGGGTTGAGGGGTGGGGGGTGTCCCCCAAATAATATTGTCCCTTGTCTCCCAAGAGAAGGTGGGGGGCCATCTTGGGGGGGGGTGTCCCCAAATGCCTTTGTTCCCTGGGAGAAGGGGGTGCTGGGCCACCCCACTGAGCCCCTGGGAGGGGGGGTTATGGGGGTGGGACATCCCCAGATGCCTTGGGTCCCCCCAACTTCCTCACCCACCCCCCCAGGAGCAAGTGGAGTACGTCTTCCTCATCATCTTCACGGTGGAGACCTTCCTGAAGATCATCGCTTACGGGCTGGTCCTGCACCCCAGCGCCTACATCCGCAATGGCTGGAACCTCCTCGACTTCGTCATCGTCATCGTGGGGTGAGGAATTGTCCCCAGGGGAGGGGAACAGGCAAGGGGGGGGGGGCGTGTGCAAATAACACCACCCCCCCCCAAAATCTCCCTCAGGCTTTTCAGCGTCATCCTGGAGCAGGTGTCCCACAAACCCGGTGAAGCCCACCACATGAGTGGGAAACCGGGGGGCTTCGACGTCAAAGCCCTGCGTGCCTTCCGCGTTCTCCGGCCCCTCCGCCTCGTCTCCGGCGTCCCCAGTGAGATTGGTTTTGGGGCGATAACATCTGGCACGGCTTTTTTGGGGGTGGGGGGGAGGTGGCTGCCCCCATCTCCAGCCTCCTGCCACCCCCCCCCCCCCAACTTCTTCCCCGCAGGCCTCCACATCGTCCTCAACTCCATCATGAAGGCTATGGTGCCACTGCTGCACATCGCCCTCCTCGTCCTCTTTGTCATCATCATCTACGCCATCATCGGCCTCGAGCTCTTCATCGGCCGCATGCACAAGACCTGCTTCTTCATCGGATCTGGTAAGGGGGGGTGGGTGGGGGGTGTCACCGTGCCCACCTCCTGCACCCCAATTTTGCTCCCAGCGTGCCGGGGGGCTCCCAGCCCTCCTTACTCTGTCGCTCTGCACACCAGTCCCCCGCACCCCCCCCATAACACCCCATGGACCTGTCCAAACACCATTTTGGGGGTGCTAAACCTCCCCCTTACCCCCCCCCCAGACCTAGAATCAGAGGAGGACCCCTCCCCTTGTGCTTTTTCGGGCCACGGCCGCGCCTGCCTGCAGAACAACACTGAGTGCCGGGGCCGCTGGGAGGGTCCCAACGGTGGCATCACCAACTTCGACAACTTCTTCTTCGCCATGCTCACTGTCTTCCAGTGCATCACCATGGAGGGTTGGACTGACGTTCTCTACTGGGTAAGCCCCCCCAAAATCCTTACACTCATCTGCCCCCCGCCCCCCCCCCTGCACTCCCTGAGCCCCCCAAAATCCTCCCCGGGGCTGGGGCAGATCCCACTGACCGGCGCCTGAGTGTCAATCGCATCACTCCCTGCGCCACTGACGGGTGGATTTGGGGTCCCCCAACCCCCCCCTTAACAGTGTGTCACCCCAAAACCTGCCCCCCCCAACCCCATCGCCCCCCCCCTCCAGATGCAGGATGCGATGGGCCATGAGCTACCCTGGATTTACTTCGTCAGCCTTGTCATCTTCGGCTCCTTCTTCGTCCTCAACTTGGTGCTGGGGGTGCTGAGCGGGTGAGGGCATCGTTAGCGTGTCGTTAGCATGTCGTTAGTGTGTCTGGGGGGGGGTGTGTCACATATTTCTCCACCTCCAAGGGAATTCTCCAAGGAGCGTGAGAAGGCCAAGGCCCGCGGAGACTTCCAGAAGCTGAGGGAGAAGCAGCAGCTGGAGGAAGATCTCCGGGGTTACATGGACTGGATCACCCAGGCTGAAGACCTGGAGGGTGATGAGGACGAGCACGAGAAGCACCGTAAGTGGGCTTGGGGGTGGGGTTCCCCCCCCCCCCAAATCCTCAGCACCCCAAAAACCTCTGTGGACCACCCCCACACACCCCAACCCACAGGCCTGACCGCCGAGGACCTGATGGGGAAGCGGAAACCGCGTCTGAAGTGGCTCCGGCATGCCAGTCACTCCACCGACACCCACGGTAGCGACATCCCCCCCATCCCGCCCCGGGGTGCCCCCCCCGCCACGACTTTTCCCCCGGATGCTGGGGTCCCCTGCACGCTGCTGACCTTTGACCCCCACCCCAGCCAGCCTTCCCGGCAGCGAGACGACGTCGGTGAACACCGAGACGGTGGGCGAGGAGGAGGCGCAGCCCACTGCCTGCGACCGTTGCCTGTGAGCGCTGGAACGGGGGGCTCAGGAAGCCTCCTGCAACTCTGCGAGGACCCTCTGGGACCCCCCCTCATAGCCCCCCCCCGACCCCTCCTGGCCACCCCATGGCCCCCCAGTACCTCCCAGAGCCCCTGGGACGCCCCACAGGTCCTGTGCCCCCATCCCGGGACCCCAAAACCAAACCCCACAGCTCCTCAAGGCCATCTGGGACCCCCCCCAATAGCCCCAGGGACCCTCTAAGCCCCCCCCAGGACCCCAAAACTGACCCTAGCACCCCACCCCCAGGTACCCCAACCTCCCCCCCTTAGTGGCCACAGGGACCCCCCCAAATTTTGGGGTAACTCTGCACTTTTCCCTCCCCAGGGGCAAAATTACGAAAACGAAATTCTGGTAAGTGGGGGCTCGAAAAAAAGGGGGGGGGGCCACACAGTGGGGCCCCCCCACCTCAACACCTCCCACCTGATGGGCTGTATCTCTGTAACCCCAACACCTCCCCTCCGTCCCCAAAACGCCACCCGCCTCCCACGTCCCCCTGTCCCCTCCCAACCCCCCCGTACCCCCAAATCCCCCCCCCAGGCGCCGCCTGCGCCGCCTGAACCGCCTGTGGCGCCGACGGTGCCGCGGGGCGGTGAAATCCGTCTCCTTCTACTGGACGGTCTTACTCTTGGTCTTCCTCAACACCCTCACCATCGCCTCCGAGCACCATGGGCAACCCCCTTGGCTCACCCAAACGCAAGGTACAACCCCCTACCCCCGCCGAACACCCCCAGATTTTTTTTTGGGGGGGGGGGTACGGGCGTCTCCTCAACCCCCGCCCCCCAAAAAGCTTACGCCAACAAGGCGCTGCTGTCGTTGTTCGCCGCCGAGATGGTGTTGAAGCTGTACGCCTTGGGTCCCGCCTGTTACTTCGCCAGTTTTTTTCAACCGGTTCGATTGTTTCGTGGTGTGCGGCGGGGTGTTGGAAACCGCTTTGGTGGAACGAGGGGCCATGGAACCCCTGGGAATCTCCGTCCTCCGCTGCGTCCGTCTCCTCCGCGTCTTTAAAGTCACCAGGTCGAGGAGTTGGGGGGGGACGCGATGACAACGCGCGGTGAACGCGGTTGACGACCCCCCTCCCCTCCCGTGGCTCCGTCAGCCACCCCCCGGCGTGTCGGTGGCGGGGTGGATCTAGTTGAGGCGGGGAAACGGTCCCTTTCCCAGTTCTCCCAGTAACCCCAGCGTCTCATAGGCACTGGGCGTCGCTGAGCAACCTGGTGGGTTCCTTGTTGAACTCCATGAAGTCCATCGCTTCCCTCCTGCTCCTCCTCTTCCTCTTCATCATCATCTTCGCCCTGTTGGGCATGCAGCTTTTCGGGGGACGCTTCAGCTTCGACGAGACCCAGACCAAGCGCAGCACCTTCGATACCTTCCCTCAGGCGCTGCTCACCGTCTTCCAGGTACTCCCAAATCCCGGGGGGTGGGGAGAACACCCCCAGATCCTGGGGGAGGGGGCGGTTGGGGACAAACACAACCCCCGAAAACCTGTGGGGAGAGCCCAAAACCTGTGGGGAAACCCATGGGGTGACCCCAAAACCCATGGGGAGACCCTGAAACCCGTGGGGGACCCCAAAACCCGTGGGGAGACCCCAAAACCCATGAGGTGCCCCCCCCCCAAACAGGTCCGCTCACCACCCTGTAGTCACTCCGGGGTGACATTGCACCCTGACAGAGGAGAACTGGGAGGTGGCGGTGTACTGGGAGCACTGGGAGTACTGGGGGGGGTGCATTGGGGAGGGATGCCGAGGTTTTGGGGTGACCCCGGTGTTTGGGGGTGTGTCCCCCCCTCCGCAGATCCTGACGGGAGAGGACTGGAACGCGGTGATGTATGACGGGATCATGGCCTACGGTGGCCCCGTCTTCCCCGGAATGCTTGTCTGCGTCTACTTTGTCATCCTCTTCATCTGCGGCAACTGTGCGTGGGCATACTGGGAGCACTGGGACGGGCTGGTAGCAGGGAACCGGCTAACTGGGAGGGACTGGGAAGGCAGCACGGCCTAACTGGGGAGCTGGAATGGGAGACACTGGGTTTGGGAAATGAGAGGCAGAGAGCCCGGAGGATGACGACTGGGGAGTGGGAACAAACCCAGTAAGAGGGGCACATACTGGGAGGATACTGGGAGGACACGTTTAACCCTTTCCTCCCCACAGACATCCTCCTCAACGTCTTCTTGGCCATCGCAGTCGACAACTTGGCCGACGGTGACAACATCAATTCGGGGGCCGATAAAAAGTGAGTCTGGACCCCTGGGTCCCTTCTTTGAGGGGGGGGGGCACCCGGACCCCTGGGTCCCTTCTTGGGGGGCGCACCTGGACCCCTGGGTCCTCTGGCTGAGCACCCCCACCCAAGTTCCCCCCCTCCAAAAAAAAACCCCAGGGACAAGGCCGGGGAGGTGGAAGCCAGCGCAGCGAGCCAGGACGTGAGCGTGAAGGTGAGTGTGAGCTGAGGGTGCGGCCCCCCCCCCCCAAAGTGTGCATGGCCCTCGCGCGCTCAGCGTGTGCCCCCCCCCCCACAGGTTGAGGGGGAGCAGGAGGAGGAAGAGGAGGAGGAGGAGGGGAGCGAGGAAGGTGAGTGTCACCCACCGGGGGGGGGGGGGTTTGGGGCGACAGCGTCTGGACGCCTGGGTCCCTTCCAGGTGACGAGGAGGCCGGGGGGGAGCGGGACAGTCTGGGGGGCGCCCGGCTGGAATCCCTGGAGGAGCCCCCCAAAACCAAGGTGGTGCCGATCCCCGAGGGCAGCGCCTTCTTCCTGCTGGGCAGCACCAACCCGTGAGAGAGGGGACTGGGGGCACTGGGAACCCTGGGAGGACTGGGGCTGGGGACACTAAGAACACTGCGGGGCTGGGACTGGGGGTGCAAGGGACATGGGGGGACTGGGAACACAAACTGGGGGTACTGGGAGCACTGGGACTAGGGGTCTGGGGGTACTGGGAGGACTGGGAGCACTGGCACTGGAGGCACTGGGAGGACTGGGAGCACTGGGACTGGGGACACAAGTGACACGGGGTCTGGGAGTGGGGACACAAACTGGGAGCACTGGGTGCACTGGGAGAGGGGCTCTGGGAGCACTGGGTGGCATATGGTGGGGACTGGGGACACTTGCGGGGAAACTGGAGGGAACTGGGAATAACTGGAAGGGGGGAACCCGCTGGGGGATGGTTCCCGGTAAAATGGGACAGAGGGGAGAGGGGGAGCACTGGGAGTAACTGGTGCTGATGCGTGCTCGGCGCAGGCTGCGGGTGCGGTGCCACGCCCTCATCCACCACCACGTCTTCACCAACCTCATCCTCGTCTTCATCATCCTCAGCAGCGTCTCGCTGGCCGCCGAGGACCCCGTCCGCGCCCACTCGCCCCGCAACCACGTGGGATACTGGGCAAACTGGGGGGAACTGGGGGACCAGGGACTAATTCACCCCGTCACCATGTGCAAGACTAGGGATCCGCTCGCCCGGTGTTGGGGGGGGGGCAGAAATGTGGGGTGCTGGGAAGAGCTGGGGGGCTTGGGGCAATTTGGGGGGGCCCTGGGGGTGTTTGGGGGGGCCTGGGGGGGGGAGAGGGGGGCACTGGGGGGGGGAGGGGTCACCCCATTTCCCCCCCCCCCCCCCAGATCCTGGGCTACTTCGACTACGCCTTCACCTCCATCTTCACCGTGGAGATCCTGCTCAAGGTACGCCAGGGGGGGTCCCCAGGATTTTGGGGGTGTCCCCAGGGTTTCGGGGAGGTCCCCAGGGTTTTGGGGGGGGGGGTCCCCAACGTCGGGGTTCACGGCCTCCCCCAGATGACGGCCTTCGGCGCCTTCCTGCACAAAGGCTCCTTCTGCCGCAACTGGTTCAACCTCCTCGACCTGCTGGTGGTCGGAGTCTCCCTCATCTCCTTTGGCATCCAGTGAGCTGGGGCGGGAACTGGGAGGCACTGGGAACGCTGCTGGGGGCACTCGGAGGCACCGGGAGCACCATTGGTGGCACTGGGAGCACCTCTGGTGGCACTGGGAGCACTGCTGGGGGCACTGGGAGGCACTGGGAGCACCGCTGGGGGCACTGGGAGGCACTAGGATCACTGCTGGGGGCACTGGGAAGCACTGGGAGCACCTCTGGTGGCACTGGGAGCATTGCTGGGGCTACTGGGAGCACTGCTGAGGGCACTGGGAGTCACTGGGGGCACTGGGAGGCATTGGGAGGCACTGGGAGCACCTTTGAGGGCACTGGGGTCACTGGGAGGCACTGGGAGTGCCACTGGGAGCACTGGGAGCACTGCTGGGGGCATTGGGAGGCACTGGGAGTGCCACTGGGAGCACTGGGAGCACTGCTGGGGGCATTGGAAAGCACTGTGAGCGCCACAGGATGAAGTGGGGTACTGGGAATGTCACTGGAGGTACTGGGAGGCACTGGGACCACCACTGGGCAGACTGGGAGTGCCACTGGGAACACTGCTGGGGCCAGTAGGGAAACTGGGAATGCAACTGGGGGCACTGGGAAAGCTGCTGGGGGCACGGGGAGGGTACAAGGAATGCCACTGGGAGTACTGGGAGCAGTGCTGGAAACACTGTGAGGCAGTAGGGGCATTGCTGGGGGCACTGGGAGCGTTACTGGGAAGCACTGGGAGTGTTAATGGGAGCACTGGTGTCCCCTGACGCCTGCGGCAGCTCCAGCGCCATCTCAGTGGTGAAAATCCTGCGGGTCCTGCGCGTCCTGCGGCCCCTCAGAGCCATCAACCGTGCCAAGGGCCTCAAGGTGTGGCACTGGGAGCACCGGGAGGCACTGGGGGACACCCAGCAGCGCCTGTGGCGTGCTGCAGGCTGTACCAGTGGGATTGGGAGCACTGGGGCCCCCGTGTGTGGTGTGGGGTGTTACTGGTGTCACGGGGGCGATGGGACTGGGAGCACGGGTGTCTCCGGCACACGGTGCTGCTGGTGGCACGGGTGTCCCGGTCTCCCTGACGGCCAGGTGTCCCCAGTGTCCCTGGCATCCAGGTGTCCTGCTGTCCCCGTGTCCGACTGTCCGTGGTGTCCCCACTGTCACGGGTGTTCCTTATGTCCCCGATGTCCAGCTGTCCCTGATGTCCTACTGTCTCGGGTGTTCCCATGTCTGGCTGTCCCCGTGTCCGGCTGTCCCTGACGTCCTGCTGTCACAGGTGTCCCAGTGTCCCTGAAGTCCGGCTGTCCCTGACATCCCCCTGTCACGGGTGTCCCAGTGTCCCCACGTCCGGCTGTCCCTGACATCCCACTGTCACAGGTGTCCCCACATCTGGCTGTCCCTGACGTCCCCCTGTCACGGGTGTCCCGGTGTCCCCACGTCTGGCTGTCCCTGATGTCCCACTGTCATGGCTGTCCCCGTGTCCGGCTGTCCCTGACATCCCCCTGTCACGGGTGTCCTGGTGTCCCTCTGTCCCCAGCACGTGGTGCAGTGCGTCTTCGTGGCCATCCGCACCATCGGGAACATCATGATCGTGACCACGCTGCTCCAGTTCATGTTCGCCTGCATCGGGGTGCAGCTCTTCAAGGTGTGGTGGGGGAACCCCCCCCAACCCCCCCACCCCTGGGGGTCCCCCTGACCCCTCCAGGGGGCCGGGGTCCCCCTGACCCCCCCATTTCCCCAGGGCAAGTTCTACAGCTGCACCGACGAGGCCAAACACACGCCAGGAGAGTGCAAGTGGGTCCCAGCCCCCCCCCCCCCAGACTGACCCCTCCCCCCACACCCCCCCCCACTGCTCTGGTGGTCCCCGACCAAGGGTGAGTGTGACGTGATTGTGGGCTGGAGGTACACTCTGAGTGTGGGCTGAGTGTGAGTGTAGGCTGAGTGTGAGTGCAGGCTGAGTGTGCGCTGAGAGTGAGTGCGGGCTGAGTGTGTATTGAGTGTGAGCATAGGCTGAGTGTGAGTGTAGGCTGTGAGTGCAGGCTGAGTGTGCATTGAGAGTGTGAGTGTAGGCTGTGTGGGCTGAGTGTGCATTGAGAGTGAGTGTGGGCTGAGTGTGAGTGTAGTCTGAGAGTGCACTGAGTGGGTGTAGTTTCAGTGTAACTTGAGTGTGAGGGTAGGCTGAGTGTGAGTGCAAGTGTAGCTTGCGTGTGAGTGTACGCTGAGCGTGACTAGCTTGAGTGAGAGTTTAAATGTGAGCGTAGGCTGAGTATGAGTGCAAGCTGAGTGAGTGTAAACCTAAGTGTAAGTGGTATGTGAGCATAGGCTGAGTATCAGTGTAAACGTGAGTGTAGGCGGAGTGTGAGGGTATGCCGAGTGTGAGCATAGTGGGAGTGTGAGTGTAAGGTGTGAGTGTAGCGTGACTGCGCCTGTAGACGTGTGCGTAGGCTGTGACCTCAGCTTGGGTGCGAGTGTAGGTTATGCATATGTGGCGTGCAATTGTAGGGTGTGAACCGAGCATGAGCGCACGTGGAGTGAGCGGGGGGCCGTCCCTGTGTCCGTGTCCCCTGCCCAGCTGATGGCCGCAGGCAGGGGCTCATTCGCGGTGCCGTGGCGGTGTCACCCTCCCGCGGTGTGGGTGTCCCCTACCCACGGGGTGTGTGTGTCCCCCCCCCGTGCAGGGGCACCTTCCTGGTGTACAAGGACGGGGACGTCTCCCACCCCTCAGTGCGGGAGCGCCTCTGGCACAACAGCGACTTCAACTTTGACAACGTGCTGGCGGGGATGATGGCGCTCTTCACCGTCTCCACCTTCGAGGGCTGGCCCGCGTGAGTCACCTGGGGCAGGGGTGGGACGATGACACCCGGACCCCGCATTGGGGGGGGGTACCTTGCGGACCACCGCTGTCTGCTGTTTTGTGTGTGTGTGTGTGTCCCCACCCCCAGGCTGCTGTACAAGGCCATCGACGCCAACGCCGAGGACCAGGGTCCCATCTACAACTACCGAGTGGAGATCTCCATCTTCTTCATCGTCTACATCATCGTCATCGCCTTCTTCATGATGAACATCTTCGTCGGCTTCGTCATCATCACCTTCCGGGCGCAGGGGGAGAGCGAGTACCGCAATTGCGAGCTGGACAAGAACCAGGTGCCCGGGGACGCCGTGGCGTCGCCTCATCGCCCCGCTCCCCGCAGGCGGCGGCATCCCCCGTGGCAGCCAGCTGTGTGTCCCCCCCCCCGCAGCGACAGTGCGTGGAGTATGCCCTGAAGGCGCAGCCGCTGCGGCGCTACATCCCCAAGAACCGCACCCAGTACCGCGTCTGGGCCATGGTCAACTCCACCGCCTTCGAGTACATCATGTTCGTCCTCATCCTCCTCAACACCATCGCCCTGGCCGTCCAGGTGGGGCACGCGGGGACCCGGGGGGGTGGGGGGGTTGGTTGGGGACACTTGGGGACCCTCAGGGGTCTTGAGGGGGGGGCAGCTAAGGACACCCCCCCCCTCCCCAAAGCACTACGAGCAGTCCAAGCCCTTCAACTACGTGATGGACCTGCTCAACATGGTGTTCACGGGGCTCTTCACCGTCGAGATGGTGCTCAAGATCATCGCCTTCAAACCCCGGGTAGGCTCACGGGAGGGGTTGGAGCAGGGGGTGTGCGCGTCGCACGAGGAGGTGAGGGGTGTCACACAAGAAGGGGGGGGCCCTCACCATTCCCCCCCCTGCCCCATACGCAGCACTACTTCTGCGATGCCTGGAACACCTTTGACGCTCTCATCGTGGTGGGCAGCGTGGTGGACATCGCCGTCACCGAGGTCAACGTGAGTCACCCCCCCCCTTTTTTCCTGGGGGGGGGTCCCCTGAATCTGGGATGGGTTTTTTTTCGGGGGGGGGGGGCCAGTCCTGGACGCCTGCATCCCGTCGTCCCCCCCCGCCATGTCCGTGGTGCTCGTGTACATCTGTCTCCATCCATCTCCATCTGTGGTTCCTCACGCCTGTGTGCGACAGAACGGGGGTCACGTTGGTGAGGTACGGGGGTGTCCTCCAGCGCAGGGGGAAGCAGCGGAGGAGTTTTGGGGTCCCCTCACCCCTCTGCCGCCCCCCCCCCCGCAGAGCTCGGAGGACAGCTCCCGCATCTCCATCACCTTCTTCCGGCTCTTCCGGGTGATGCGGTTGGTGAAGCTGCTCTCCAAGGGCGAGGGCATCCGCACCCTGCTCTGGACCTTCGTCAAGTCCTTCCAGGTGGGACGTCGCAGGGTGGGGGGGGATGGGGACACCGGGGGGGCGGGGATGACACCTCACCCCCCCCACTTTGCCCCCCCCCGCCAGGCCCTGCCCTATGTCGCCCTCCTCATCGCCATGATCTTCTTCATCTACGCCGTCATCGGCATGCAGGTGGGGGGCCTCCTGCGAGAGATGCGCTCCCCCTGCCGCCATGCGAGGGGGGGGTCCCGCAAGCCCCCGGCCCCCCCCACCATGTCCCTCCCCCCCCAGACCTTCGGGAAGGTGGCGCTGCAGGACGGGACCCAGATCAACCGCAACAACAACTTCCAGACCTTCCCCCAGGCCGTGCTGCTGCTCTTCAGGTGGGGTCGCGCCCTATGGGGGCCCTATGGGATGTGGGGGGGGCTCTGGGCTCCCTATGGGATCTGGGGTTGCCTGTCAGGGCCTTTATTGGGTCCCTGTGGAGTTCCTCCTTGGGGTCTGTGGGTCACAACGTGGTTCCTATAGGACCCCTATAGGGTCCTCCTGGGGTGCCCACGGGGTCCCTGTGGCCTCTGTGCCCCCCCCCCCCAGAGTCCCTATCGCGCCCACGGCTCCCCATGGGGTTCCTGTAGGCGCTCCTGGGGCCTGTGCGTCCCTGCAGGGTTGCTCTACAGGGCACCTCTACCCCATCTATAGGGGAGGCCTGGTGGGAGGGCACACCGGGGGTCAGGGGGGGGTCCTGCGGGGACCCTATAGGGTCCGGAGGGGCCCTATAGGGTCACGCTGGGCATGTGGGGTGCAGGTGCGCCACAGGGGAGGCCTGGCAGGAGATCATGCTGGCCAGCCTGCCGGGCAAGCGCTGCGACCCCGAGTCGGACGCGGGGACCGGGCGAGGAGTTCACCTGCGGCAGCAACTTCGCCATCGCCTACTTCATCAGCTTCTTCATGCTCTGCGCCTTCCTGGTGAGCCCCACGGCGCCGCCGCCCCACGGCTCCCTGGCGGGCCACCAGAACACTGCTTGGCCCCTAGCAATGCCAACAGCAACAGCCCTGCCCCAGAGCAAGAGCCCCTGGGGGGGCTCCTGACCGCCCCCCCCCCCCCCAGATCATCAACCTCTTTGTGGCTGTGATCATGGACAACTTCGACTACCTGACACGCGACTGGTCCATCCTGGGCCCCCACCACCTGGACGAGTTCAAACGGGTCTGGTCCGAGTACGACCCCGCTGCCAGGTCTGTCACCGTCACAACGTTGCCCCCCCCGAGCCATCCGGGGCTCCCCGTGACCCCCCCATCTCGCAGGGGCCGCATCAAGCACCTGGACGTGGTGACGCTGCTGCGCCGGATCCAGCCCCCCCTGGGCTTTGGGAAGCTCTGCCCCCACCGGGTCGCCTGCAAGGTCAGCCTCCAGAGGGGACTGGGGGGGGGGGGGCTGGACGCCTGGGTCCATATCCCCCCCCCATCACCCTCCTCCCCCCCACCAGCGCCTGGTGGCCATGAACATGCCTCTCAACTCGGATGGGACCGTGACCTTCAACGCCACCCTCTTCGCCCTGGTGCGCACTTCCCTCAAGATCAAGACGGAAGGTTGGGAACTGGGGGGGGCCCGAGGTCCCCCATGGGACAGTGGGGTGTGACGAGTCAGGGTGGGGGCACCCCTGGATTCCCTGCTGTGTGTTGTCGTGCCCCCCCCCGCCGTCCCCCTCCCCGCCAGGGAACCTGGACGTGGCCAACAAAGAGCTGCGTGCCGTCATCAAGAAGATTTGGAAGAGGACGAAGCCCAAGCTGCTGGATGAGGTCATCCCCCCGCCCGAGGGTGAGCGAGTGTCCCCGTGTGTGTGTGTCCCCCAGACACCCTTGGGGGGGGGACCCCGGCACCCCTGACGCTGCTGTGCCTCCTCCCTCCGCTCCCCCAGAGGAAGAGGTCACCGTGGGCAAGTTCTACGCCACCTTCCTGATCCAGGACTATTTCCGCAAATTCCGGCGGCGGAAGGAGCGGGGGATGCTGGGCCCCAACGCTGGCCCCAGCAACGAGTGTGCGCTCCAGGTGTGGGGGGCACCCCCCTGGGGGTGGGGCTGTGGGGAGGGGCGGGGTGGCCGCGGTGACACCCCACCCCCCCCCCCAGGCCGGGCTGCAGACGCTGCAGGCGCTGGGCCCCGAGATGCGGCGGGCGCTGAGCTGCGACCTCGAGGGCGACGACGACGAGGGACCGGCCGCCACCAAGGAGGAGCAGCTGACCTACGCCGTAAGCCCCGCCCATCGCCTCCGGGCCACGCCCACCGACCCCACCCATCTCGATTACCACGCCCACCAAGACAAGCTCCGCCCCTCTGCCCGCAGGCTCCTGAGACCCTGTATGGCTCCGCCCCCAGCCCCCCCCTCCTGGGGGAGCCCCCCCCGGCCGGCAGCCCGGCCCCCACCGAGGGGGAGGACCCCGCGCCCCTTCCCCACATCGTCCCCAATCGCCTCGGCAGCAGGTACGGCACCGGTGGGGCAGAGGGACCCTGGGGGTCCCCATGGGGAAGGGAGCGGGGGTCCCTGGGGGGCAACAGGGGTCCTGACGGCCCTGTGTGGCAGGCGGCGCTCGGAGGCGGGGGGACAGGAAGAGCCAGCCCCCCCTGAGGACAGGGAAGAGCCGGGGGGGGAGCCGGGCGACATCAGCCACGAAGAGGACCTGGAGGGCTCGGCCCCCCGCCACCGGTGGGGCGGGGACAGGTATCGCCACACCCGTGTCCCCCGTAACACCTGGGGGACACCCCCCCGCTCCCCAACCCCGGGGGGGGGTCCCTATAACTGGGCAAATGCCTCCAAACCCCTTCTGTCCCCCTCCCCAGACCGCTGGGGACCGTTCCCGCCCCCCTGCCCCCGCGCTGGGCGGGAGAGGGGCCGCGGGGGGGGTCGCTGCCGCTGCCCTCCCGGCACTTCGCCCTCCACAACGGGACCCTCGAAGGGCAGCAGCTCAAGCGGCGCCGGCTCCTGCCTCCGACCCCCGCAGGTAAGGGCGGGGCCTGCGGGAGAGGGGGCGGGGCTTACGGAGAGGGGGCGGGGTCTCCATCGAGACACCCCGCCCCGTTCCCCAGGCCGGAAGCCCTCCTTCACCATCCAGTGCCTGCGGCGCCAGGGCAGCTGCGAGGACGAGCCCATCCCGGGCACCTACAACCCCTCGGGCCCCCCCGGCCCCGCACGGCCCCAGGTACCACCACGCGGGACACGCACACGCGTGTCACACACAGACACACACAGGGCACTGACCTCCTCCTCCTCCTCCTCTCCCCGCAGGGCTACGGCAGCTCCGAGACTTGGCGCCTGGGGGGCTCCTCGCACGCCTGGGCCACGGCCCCCACCCGCGGCCACGTCCTCTACGCGCCCCTCATCCTGGTGGAGGGAGGACCGGCGCCGGGGGTGGGGGGGGGTGTCGGCGGGAGGAGGCGGGGGGAGCCTCCCCCCGCTCTCACGCTGGTTCGTGGGGGACCGCGGTCCCCCCGGCCCCCTCCGCCTGCGACCCTGCGGACCTCGGGACAGGCTGGGCCGCGGCTCCGCAGACAGCCTGGTGGAAGCCGTGAGTGCGGGGCGGAAGAGGGGAGCCGGGGGGGGACGACGGACGGGAACGGGATCCCCCCCCGCCACCACCACCAGCACCGCACCGGTGCCAGCTCTGCCTCCCGCCCCGCAGGTGCTCATCTCGGAGGGGTTGGGGCTGTTTGCCCGCGACCCCAAATTCGTGGCGGTGGCCAAACGAGAGATCGCCGACGCTTGCGACATGACGATGGACGAGATGGAAAGCGCCGCTACCGACCTCCTCACCCGCCGCCGTCCCACGCCCCCCGCCCCCGCCGCCGCCACCGCCGCCGTTTACAGCGACGAGGAGCCGCTGCGGCCGCCGGCGGAGGAGGAGCTGGCCGACGAGATGGCGTGTGTGGGCGGCGGGCTCTAGGACCCCGCAGCTGCCGGAGGGAGGCGCTTGCGAGGGGTCACTGGGGACGGGACGGGGGGGTTTACCTCGAAAAGAGGAGGATTTTCCTCCACAAAAAGGACTGTTTTCCTCAAAAAAAAGAGATTTACCTCAAAAAAGGAGGGTTTCCTCAAATAAAGGAGGGTTTTACCTCAGAAAAAAGGAGGGGTTTCCTCAAAAAAAGGAGAGGTTTACCTCAAAAAAAGGAGGGGGTTCCTCAAATAAAGGAGGGGTTTACCTCAAAAAAAGGAGGGGGTTCCTCAAATAAAGGAGGGTTTTGCCTCAGAAAAAAAGGAGGGGTTTGCCTCAGAAAAAAAGGAGGGGTTTGCCTCAGAAAAAAAGGAGGGCTTTCCTCAAAAAAAGGATGGTTTTACCTAAAAAGGAGGGGGTTCCTCAAATAAAGGAGGGGTTTACATCAAAAAAGGGGAAGGTTTTCCTCAAAAAAGGAGGGGGTTACCTAAAAAAAAGTTTTCCTCAAAAAAAGGGAGGGTTTTCACTCAAAAGGGGGAGGGGTTTACAAAAAAAAAAAAAAAGGGTTTTACTTCAAAAAAAGGGAGGGGTTTTCCTCAGGAAAAGTGATATTTACCTCAAAAAAGGAGGGTTTCTCAACAAAAAAGAATGTTTTTCCTCAAAAAAGGAGGGGGTTTACACCCAGAAGCAGAGTTTTATCTCAGGAAAAGGGATATTTACCTCACAGAGGAGGATTTTACCTCAGGAAAGGTAAACTTTACCCCAAAGAGGAGCATTTTACCTCAAAGAAAAATCCCAAAAATGTATTTACCTCAGGGAGGGGGATTTTACCTCACCAAGTATAGTTTTTACCTCAGGAAATGTAGATTTTACCTCACAGAGGAGGGTTTTACCTCAGGGAAGGGGATCTTACCTCAGAAAAGGGGATTTTTACCTCAGGAAAGGTAAGAGTTTACCTCACGGAAGAGATTTTTACCTCAAGGGAGGGTGGGGGGGGAGGGAATCGCTCTCAGCGGAGAATCGACGGTCGCTCGGACACCTAGGTCCGGACGGTCGCCGCCTCGCGCCGCCGCCGCCACCTGCCCGGGACCCCGCCCTTCCCCGTTCGCCCATTGGCGGAGACCGCGGCCAATGGGAAAGCGCCCCAGCTCCCACCGCCAGCCCGCCCGCCCCGGCGCATGCGCAGTGCGAATCCTCCCCACGTGTCCGCGCAGGCACTTCTGGTGGGGGCCCCAAACCCGCCCCCCCCCCCCCAAACACCCAAATCCCTTTTAGCCTCCAAAGTTTAATAATAATAAAAAAAATCATAATACAATAAAATAAGGCCCCCCGTCCCCGTCCCGCTACAAAGAGCCCAAGACTGTTAGTGTCGGCGGGGGGGGGCAGGGGGGCCCCAAATCCGCCCCCCCCCTCCCCCACCCCCCCCCCCAACCCTATAAAAAACCCGGTGCGAGGAGGGGGGGGCTGGCCCTGCTGTGCTGGTTGGGGTCCCCGCCGGTTTGGGGGGGGGGGACCCCCGGACCCCCATCTGTGTGTGTGGCCCCCCCCGGGGCTTAAGGATACAAAAGAAATCAACTCAAATAATTACATCGCGGGGGGGGGGGGAGGAAGGGGGGGGAGCCCCCCCCCAGTCCGAGGGGGGTTGGGGGGCCCCAGGGTGGGGTGGGGGGGCCCAGTATGGCCCCCCCCCAATCCCTCCCGGCCGCTGGCAGGTGTGTCCGTCCGAGCTGGGGGCTCCACGTCACGAGTCCTGGCAGGGGAGGGCAGAAGGGGGTTTGAGAAGGGGGTTTGTTGGGGGGGGGGGGGGGCACCCCATAAGTGCACCCTGAAATGCCATGGGGAGACACCCCCACCCCGGTTGTGGGGGTGCCTTGCCCTGCGCCCTATAACCCCACACCCCGTCACTCTCACCGCCCAGGACATGAGGGTCCCGCACCCCATAAGACCCCCATGACACTGGGCCTGCACCCCACACCTCCACTGTGCCCCCCCCCATGTACCCCATAACCCTTCCCATGCTCCTCCTGGGAGCCCCCACCCCATAACCCACCCTCATGTACCCCTACAGGACCCTCACCCCGTAACTCCCCCCCCCTTCACCCCACAACCCCCCACCGTGGGCCCCCCCACCCCAAATTCTGAGTTGTTTCCTTCCCCCCCTGCCGGCACTGCCTCCCCTACTCACCCCCGGGGCATGGGGGCCAGGCGGGGGGCTGTCCCGGGGGGTCCCCCCCTCGGGACCCCGACTCCTCTTTGGCTCCAGCTCCTCCTTGGCCAGGGGGGGGAGGTCACCCCGCTCCGCCCGGCGTTTCCGACGTCTTTCGGGGTCCCGGCCACGGGCGCGAGCACCCCGCCGCTCCGCCTGCTCCAGCTGGGAAGAGAAGGGGGGACACCACCCCCCCCATCAGTCACACACAGCCCCCTCCCAAAATTGGGGGGACCCCTGGAAGGGGAGTTTTGGGGTCCCCAGGGAGCTCTGAGGTCATTTTGAGGACCCCATCTTGAGGAGAAGGTGGAAAAGGGCAAGGGGAGCAATGTAGGGATGGTTTTGGGGTCCCTGGGGTGATTCTGGGGTCCCCAGAGGAGTTTCAGGGTCCTGGGGGGTGGGGACCCTAACTTGAGGAGGAGGTGGAAGAGGGTCACGGGAGGAGTGTGGGGCCAGTTTTGGGGTCCCCGGGACAGTTTGGGGGGGGTCACCAGCAGACTTAAGAGATGGTTGGGAGGGGTTTCTGGGATGCAAGGGGATGGTTTGGGGTGGCTGTAAGGTGAGGGGTCCTGGGGTATGCTCTGGTTTGGTTTGGGGGTCCCGAGAGTGGTTTGGGGCAGTTCTGATGTCCTGGGGACACTTCAGGCATTTCTGGGGAGTTCCAAGGATGGTTTGGGGCAGTTTTGGGGTCCTGGGCAAGATCTGGGGTGGTTTTGGGGTTCTGAGAGTGGTTTTGAGGCAGTTTTGGGTACTGGGGAGACTTTGGAGTGCTTTTAGGGTCCCAAGGATGTTTCGGGGCAATTTTGGGAATGCTTTCAGAGGGTTCTGTGACCCTGACAGCAGTTTAGGGTAGTTTTGGGGTCCTGGGGAGACTTTGGGCTGGTTTTTAGGGTCTCGAGGGTGGTTTAGGGCAGTCTGGGGGTCCTGAGGACGCTTTGGGGTGGACTTGGCATGCAGAGAGTGCTTTCAGGCAGTTTTTGGCTCCTCAGGAGACTCTGGGGTTGTTCTGGGGTTCCAAGAGTGGTTTGGGGCAGTTTTGGGGTCCTGGGGATGCTTTAGGCTTTTTTGGGGGGTTTCAAGGATGGTTTGGGGCAGTTTGGGGGTCCTGACAGTGGTCTGAGTGAGTTTTTTGGGTCCTGGGGAGACTTTGGGTTTGTTCTGGGATCCCAAGAGTAGTTTGGGGCAGTTTTGGGGATGCTTTTAGGTAGTTCTGGGGTCCCGAGTGTGATTTAGGGTAGTTTTGGGGTCCTGGGGATGCTTTGGGGTGGGGGTCCCAAGCATGGTTTGGGGAAGTTTTGGGATCCTGGGGAGAGTTTGGGGTAGTTCTGGAGTCCCAAGAGAGGATTGGAGCAGTTTTGGAGATGCTTTGATGTGGTTCTGGGGTCCTGAGTGTAATTCAGGGTAGTTTTGGGATCCTGGGGACCTTTTGGAGTGGTTTTGGGGTTCCAAGGATGGTTTGGGGCAGTTTTGGGGTCCTCAGGAGACATTGGGGGGGATGTTGGCATCCCGAGAGTGGTTTCGGGCAGTTTTGGTATCCTGGGCATGCTTTAAGTTTTTTTGGTGGGTTCAAAGAATGGTTTGGGGCAGTTTTGGCATTCTGAGAAAACTTATTGTGGTTCTGGGGTCCTGAGAGTGGTTTGGGGCAGTTTTCTAAGGGTAGGTAGCTCTGGGGACGTTTTGCTGTGGTTTGGGGATCCCAAGTGAGCTTTAGGGTAGTTTGGGGGTCCTAGGGAGACTTTGGGATGGTTTTGGTGTACCAACAGTTGTTCGGGCCAGTTTTAGGGTCCTGGAAACACACTGGGGTGGTTTGGGGATCCCAAGGGATGGTTTGGGCCGGTTGGGCAACGCTCTGAGGTGGGTCTGGGGTCCTGAGAGTGGTTTGGGGAAGTTTTGGGGTCCTAGGGAGACTTTGGGGTTGTTCTGGCATCCTGAGAGTAATTTAGAGTACTTTTGGGGTCCTGGACATGCTCTGGGGTGGCTTTGGTGTCCCAAGGGTCATTTGGGCCAGTTTTAGGGTCCTGGAAACACTTTGGGGTGATTTTGGGATCCAAAGCACAGTTTAGTGCAATTTTGGGGATGCTCTGAAGTGGGTCTGGGATCCCGAAGGTGGTTTGGCACAGTTTTGGTGTCCTAAGGATGATTTAGTTTTTTGGGGGGGGTTCCAATGGTATTTTGGGGAAGTTCTAGGGTCCTGAGGATGCTTTGGGGTGGTTTGGGGATCCCAAGGATGGTTTGGGGCAGTTTTGGGGATGCTTTCAGATGGTTCTGAGGTCCCAAGAGCAGTTTAGGGCACTTAGGGGGTCCTGAGGAGACTTTGGGGTGGACTTGGCGTCCAGAGAGTGCTTTCAGGCAGGTTTTTGGCTCCTCAGGAGACTCTGGGGTTGTTCTGGGGTTCCAAGAGTGGTTAAGGGCAGTTTTGGGGACCTGGAGACGTTTTGGTGTGGTTTGGGGGTCCCGAGTCTCATTTTGGGGTCCTGGGCAAGCTTTGGGGTCAATTTGGTGTCCCGAGAGTGGTTTGGGCCAGTTTTAGGGTCCTGGAAACACTTTGGGTTGATTTGGGGATCCCAAGGACAGTTTAGCGCCATTTTGGGGATGCTTTGAAGTGGGTCTGGGGTCTTGAGGGTGGTTTGGCACAGTTTTGGTGCCCTAGGGATGCTTTGGAGTGGTTTGGGGATCCCAAGGGTGGTTTGGGACAGTTTTGGGGATGCTTTCAGATGGTTCTGGGGTCCCAAGAGCGATTTAGGGCAGTTTTTGAATCCTGGGTATGCTCTGGTTTGGTTGGGGGCTCCCAAGAGTGGTTTGGGGCAGTTCTGATGTCCTGGGGATGCTTTAGGGGTTTTTTTGGGGTTCCAAGGATGGTTTGGCACAGTTTTGGGGTCCTGAGGACACTTTGGGGTGGTTTTGGGATTCCAAGGATGGTTTGGGACAGTTTTGGGGATGCTTTCAGATGATTCTGGGGTCCCAAGAGCGATTTAGGGTAGTTTTGGGGTCCTGGGTATGCTCTGGTTTGCTTTGGGGCAGTTCTGATGCCCTGGGGACACTTCAGGCATTTCTGGGACATTCCAAGGATGGTTTGGGGAGGTTTTGGGGTCCTGGGGAGACTTTGGAGTGCTTTTAGGGTCCCAAGGATGGTTTGGGGCAGTTTTGGGGATGCTTTCAGATGATTCTGGGGTCCCAAGAGTGATTTAGGGCAGTTTTGCGGTCCTGGGTATGCTCTTGTTTGGTTTGGGGGTCCCGAGAGAGGTTTGGGGCAGTTCTGATGTCCTGGGGACACTTCAGGCATTTCTGGGGAGTTCCAAGGATGGTTTGGGGCAGTTTTGGGTACTGGGGGGAACTTTGGAGTGCTTTTAGGGTCCCAAGGATGGTTTGGGGCAATTTTGGGGATGCTTTCAGAGGGTTCTGTGATCCTGACAGCAGTTTAGGGTAGTTTGGCAGTCCTGAGGATGCTTTGGGGTGGACTTGGCATCCAGAGAGTGCTTTGAGGCAGTTTTTGGCTCCTCAGGAGACTCTGGGGTTATTCCGGGGTTCCGAGAGTGGTTAAGGGCAGTTTTGGGGACCTAGGGACGTTTTGGTGTGGTTTGGGGGCCCCAAGTGTGATTTAGGGTAGTTTTGGGGTCCTGGGCACGCTTTGGGTTGGTTTTGGTGTCCCAAGGATGGTTTGGGGTAATTTTGGGGCCGCTTTGATGTGGGTTTGGGGTCCTGCGATTGTTTAGAGAACATTTTGGGGTTCTAGGGACACTTTATTGCAGTTCCCACAAGCGGTTTCGGGCCATTTTGGGGTCCACAGGAGACTTAGGGGGTGGTCTGGGATCCTGAGAGTGGTTTGGGGCAGTTCTAGTGTCCTGGGGGACTCTTTAGGGTTTTTTGGAACTTCCAAGGATGGTTTGCAGCAGTTTTGGGGTGCTTGGGTATGTTGGATGGTTTTCATGGCCTAAGCGTGGTTAAAGACAGTTTGGGGGATGCTTTGAGGTGGTTCTAGGGTTCCAAGAGTGGTTTGGGGCACTTTTGGGGTCCCGGGGAGACTCTGCAGTGTTTCTGGTGTCCCAAGAATTGCTTGCAGCATTTTTGGGGAAGATTTAAGGTGGTTCTGGGGTCCCCAAGAGTGTTTTAGGGCAGTTCCGGGGTGCTGTGGAGACTTTGGGGTGGTTTGGGGGTCCCAAGGATTGTTTGGGGAAGTTTTGGGGTCCCTAGATTAGTTTGGGACAGTCTTGTGGTCTGGTGGACATGCTCTGGGGGGAGTTCTGGGCGCTCCAGGATTCTCTGGGGACGTTTTGGGGTCCCGGGAATGCTCTGCAGCCCTGGACAAGGTTTGGTAAGGGTTCTGGGTCTGCGTTGGTCATTGAGGGGAGTTTTGGGGTTCAGGGGTTTCCCCATACCTCAAGGAGGAGGCGGAAGAGGGGGAGGGGGGGCGGGCGGGCAGCCTGCAGCAGACGCCAGATGCTCTGGGCCTCATCCAGCGTCACCTCCAGCAGGTCCCCCTCCATCATCAGCTCCTCCAGCGGCCGCCGTGCCCCCTCCGCCAGCTCCAGCACCGGGCCCTGCAGCCGCGGCAGCACCGCGCTCAGCGCTTCCAGCTCTGCAGGGACACCGCGTCACCAGGGGGGACACCGCATCACCGGGGGGCGGGGGGGGAAACACACCACAGCATGGGGATGTGCTGGACCCACCCCCCCCAGGACACCCATAGGGCTCCTATGGGAGCTGTACAGGCCCTCCTGCACTCACACGGGATCCACAGGGTCCCCACTGTGCCTCCGTGGGATCCCTGGAGCTGCTGCCATGGGATCCAGAGGGTTCACGTGGGATTCCTGGAGTCCCATGTAGTCCTAGGGCTCCCAGGGGAGCGCACTCACATGGGATCCACTGGGCTCCTGTGGGATCCCTGCAGTCCCACATGGGATCCACAGGGTCCTGCAGCATCACCACACTCACACAGGATCTACTGGGTCCCACTGTGCCCCCATGGGATCCACTGGGGCCCAGGGACATATGGGATCCCTGGAGTCCCACAATGGCCCTTGTACTCAGATGGGATCTACGGGACTCACACAAGGATCCTTAGAGGCCCAATGTCCCCTGTACTGATACGGGATCCAATGGATCCCAGCGTTACACTAGATCTACAGGGCTCACATAGGATCTCTGGAGTGCCACAGTGCCTCCTACACTGAAAAGGGAGCCACTGGATCCCACAGCATCCCCTGTGCTCACACAGGATCCACAGGGCTCACGTGGGATCCACTAGGTCCCCCAGAATCACATGGCATCCACAGGGCTGGCAGAGGATCCCTCAAGTCCACAGTGTCCCGTGCATTCCCATGGGATCCCTGCAGTTACACGTTGTCCCTATACTCACAGGGATCTAATGCGAGCCCTATAGCTCCAGAGTCCTGCAACAGCCCCTGTACTCCCACGTTATCCACAGGGCTCACGCAGGATCCCTAGAGTCCCACAGGATCCACCGGGCTCACATAGACTCCTTAGAGTCCTGCAGTGGCACCTGTGCTCAGATGGGATCCATAGTATCTGCACAGGATCCAGTTGATCCCCCAGTGACCCCTGTGCTCATACTGGATCTATAGGGCTAGCACAGGATCCCTGGTGTCCCATACTGTCCCCTGCACTCAGATGGGATCCCCAGAATCCCACATTGTCCCTGTACTCACAGAGGATCCTACAGGAACCCTATAGATCAGAGTCCCACAGGATCCCCTGTATTCACAAGGGATCCACTGAATCTCACTGTCTCCCCTGTGCTCACATGGGATCCCTGGAGTCCAACAGCTTTCCCTAGGGCTCACAGGGAAGCCATAGGGCCCATGTGGGATCCAATGGATCCCAGCATCCCTGCTGCTCACAGGGGATCCTAGGGGATCCACCAAAGCCCCTAAAAGCCCCCCAAGATCCCACTCACCTGAGGGCAGGGGGCCGTTCTTCTCCGGGCTGGGGGCATCGCCGTTCTCCACCGACACCTGGAGGTGGGAGGACACGGTGTTGGGGGGGAGGGCGGGACACAGCCTCCCCCAGCCCCAAAATCTGCCCCACACCTCCCTCAGCCCCAATACCCACCCCATAGCGCTGCCCTACATCTCTTCCAGCCCCAATACCTGCCCCCCCAACCCCCAAAATACCTTCCCTACAGCCCCAATACCCACCCCAGAGCCAGCCCCACACCCCCTCCAGCCCCAATACCCACCCCACAATCCCAAAACCTTCCCCTCCAGCCCCACATCCAGCCCCCCAAACCCTCCAGCCCCCATTGCACCCCCCTCCCCACCCCTCCTCAACCTTGGTCTGCTC
Organism: Harpia harpyja; assembly: GCF_026419915.1. Lineage (NCBI taxonomy): Eukaryota > Metazoa > Chordata > Aves > Accipitriformes > Accipitridae > Harpia > Harpia harpyja. The sequence goes on along the minus strand of NW_026293173.1, from coordinate 70,140 downwards.
GTTGCGGCTGGCCTCCCGCAAGGCGCCGGCCCCGTCCCCGTGCAGGCGATGCCGCAGAGCCGCCAACCGCTCCAAAGGCCCGGCTACGTCGGGAGAAGCAAGGAGCTGACGGGCACGATCCTGCCAAGTGATGGCTCGTTCGGTCAAACACTGCAAGGCTTCGCCCTCCGGCAACCGCACCGGCAGCTTCTGCAGAGCCACCAGCAACGCCAAGATGGTTTCCAACCGGGGACGCCGCGATCGTTGGCAAAGAGGGCAGAGAAATTTGGCGTCCCACTCCCACCAAGCTGGAGAGGGCTTTTGAGAGCCTAAGCGGGGCCAGGCTACGCAAGCACCATGAAACCAGTCCCGGCAGAGCTGGCACTGGAGCATGCCGGGGCTCGCCGGTTGCCCACAGACGCAGGAGGGTGGTCCGGGACCCGGGAGGGGTGGCGCAGCTTTTTGAGCGTTGGCGTGGCGTAGCCGGAGCATCCCCTCTTTTTCTTTCTGCTCTCCTTCTTTAAACGCCACGATCTGGGGGGGGGGAAGAGGGACGTGAGCGGTGGGGGGGATGCGGCGTGCCCCACAGCTCTGCTCCCCTACCCCCAGCAAAAACCCTGCTCACCACAGCGCCAGGGTCACGGAGATCCTGCGCCGAAAGCCCCAAGCTCTCGGCATCCAGTTTGTAAAGCCCCGGCTCCTGCCGCCACTTGAGCCGCTTGCTGCTATCAGAGCCGGCGTCGGCACAGGGACACAGCACCTACAGGGATGTAAAGGGGGTCACAGCATGGTCCCTGGGACCCATCGTCAATCCCCCCCCCCCCCTCAAGGTCCTCGTCACCCACCTCCAACAAGGTGTAGCAGGAATTTTTCTTCAGGAAGGTACGGGAAGCTTTATCCCGCCAGGAATGAGCTGTGCCAACCTGCACCTCCAGCTGCCGCAGCTCCTCTAGCCGCACCGGTAGATCCCGGCCCACCGCCACCAGCCCCTCCAGGTCATCCAGGCAGGGGTAGTGGTCACCGTTCTGGGGTGGGGGGGAAGAGGTGAAGCGGGGGAGGTTTAAGAGCCCCCCCACCCCAGCCCAGGGCAAAAAGGGCGTCCCCAGAGCCAACCTGGATCTCCTCCACGTCGGCAATCCAGGCACGGGCCTTGGCCAGGGCTTCTTTCAGCGCTTGGATGTTGGGCAGGAGAGCCGGGATGTTTTCTGCTTCTTTAATGATGGCAGCCAACGTGGCCGGGGGGTGTTTCTGCCTGCAGGAAGGGGGTGAGAACCCAGGCATCCGACCACTCGACTCCCCCACCCCTGAGATCCCAGAGACCCCCACAAACCCAGGTCTGGTCCCCACAGGGGTCTGGCCCCAGCCTGGCTCCCCTTGGGAACAGAGGCAGTCAAACCCCAACCCTTTATCCCACCTCCTCACGGGGGCAGCCCCAATCCCCTTTATCCCCACCTAGAGATACAAGGAGCAACCCGCAGCCCCTTTTCCCCACGGAGCAGCATCCTGACCTGGCCTCCAGGCACATCTGAGCTTTCTCCTCCCAACGCTGAGCGATTGTGAGCAGCTCCTGCAGCTCTGCCATGGCCACATCGACGGCTGGGCTGGGAGCGACGGTACGACCGGCCCGGATGAGACCCCTCATGACAGGGAGGGGGACACGAGCGCGAGGGGACCGCAGGGTGGCCGTCACCTCCTCTAACCAAGCGGCCTGGGCCAACTGCCGTTCCAACCGACGGCTCTCCGGCACCTCCACACCCAACCGGGCCCCTCGTTCCAGCAGCCCCCGCAGAACCGCCGGCCCTGGAGGGGCTGACTCCAGTGCTGCCCGTGCTTCTGCTTGGAAAGCCTCCACACGCTCCAGCAAGGCCTGGAGGTGGCAAGGACAGCATCGGTAACACCGTGTCCCCCTCACAAAAGAGGTGGGGGGGATATGGAAGGGCCCCCCCCAGCTCACCTGGACCTCCCCGATCTGGTGCATGACACAGGGCAGCTGGTTCATCTGCTCCAGGAAGGCACGGAGCTCCTCCACAGTCAGCGAGGGTGCTGGTACCCTGCAGTCCCAGGGCGGGGGGTACGTCACTCCCGGGGTGACCACGGGGACAGGGTTGGGGACATGGGGGTGGCTGGGACCCAGAGGGACAGAGGAGGACCGGGACAGGGACATGGGGGTCAATAGGGCCCACAGGGGGTGGGAGGTGGACACGGGGGTGGCTAGACTGTGGGGGATGGGATAGGGACATGGGGGACAGGACGGGACCCACAGGGGAAGGGACAGGGACACGAGGGTGGCTGGGGTGCATAGGGGACAGGATGGGACAGGGGTGGCTGGGGTCTACGAGGACAGGACGGAGACATGGGGCACGGGATGGTGACACGGGGGTGGCTGGGGCCCACAGGGGACAGGATGGGGACATGGGGAAGCAGAAGAGGGACACGGAACTAGCAGTAGCCCAAGACAACAGAACAGGGACGCGGGGAAGAGGAGGAAGAACCAGTACGGTGACATGGAGCTGCCGGGGACACAGAGGGAAGGCTGGGGACACTGTGGGGGACATGGGGGACACTCACCCCGTCTCCTGGGAGCTGATGAGCCCCAGAGCCTCGGAGACACAACGCTCAGCCTGACTCAGGCAGCCCTTGAGCCGATGCAGCAGCTCGTTCTCAGGGAACTTGCGCTCCCGTGCCTCCGACTCCAACGCCCGCAGCTCCTCCAGCGCTGGCCGGGAACAGCCGGGGAGGGTCAGGGCTGTGCCCCAAAACCTCCCTGAGCCCCCCCCCCGCCCCCAGTCCTCCCGGCCCCCCAACTCACTCCGCTTGCGGCCGTCTTCCACCTCCAGTGCGATGCGGACTTTGTTGGCCCAGGTGTCAAAGGACTCAGCTCGCACCTTCAGCTTGTGCAGCATGGCTGGCAGCTCGTCCAGCGTGTAGCGGTACCTGGGGGGCAGTCAGCAAGAGTTTGTGGGGGGGGGGGGGGTCAGCAAGGGTTTTGGGGAGGCCATCACCACCCTGCTAGCGTTAGGAGGTCATTGGGAGCCCCTGGTTGGGCCCATGGCCCATCCTAAGGCTATGGCAGGGGCAAATAGGACCCCCAAACTGTGCCCACATCCTCCCCACAGGGCATGGTGGGGCTGCTGGGGTGGCTGGGGGCCTCCATGTCCCCCCTTCCACCAGCACAGGGCAGGGGGGCAATCGAATCCCCAGGCCATGCCCTTGTAACCCCCCCAGAGGCACACCAAGGCCTGCAACACCCCCAAACCATCCCCATGTGTCCCCCCAGGGGTACACCAAGACCCCCAGCACCCCCAAACCACACCTACATTCTCCCCAGGGGCACGTCAAGGTCCACAGCACCCCCAAACTTTACCCACACCCCCTGAGCATAAACCAAGACCACCAGCACCCCCAAACCATACCCACGTCCCCCTCCATGGGGGGCCCATATCAAGGGCCACAGCACCCCCAAACCATACCCATATCACCCCCAAGCTGTACCCACATCCCCCTCAGGAGTAAACCAAGACGGCCAGTGCACCCAAACCCTACCCATGTGTCCCCACCAGGGGCACACCGAGACCCTCAGCATGCCCAAACCCCACCCAAGTCCCCTTTCCAGAGGCACACTGAGGCCCAGGGCACCCCCAAACCCTACCCCCAATCCCCCCCAGGGGCACATCAAGGCCCTCAGCACCCCCAAACCCTACCCACATCCCCTCTTGCAGAGCCACCGAGTCCCACAGCACCCCAAGACCGTGCCCACATCCCTCCCAAATCATGGGGAACACCCCCACACACACCTGAGGTACTGCTTGCTGCGGGGGCACTTGCAGAGATCGTCCATGTGGTAGAGGCAGACGAGGCACTGGGGACAGTCGTAACAAGCCAGCGCCGAGAGGAAACATGTCGTCTTGCATTTATCGCACTGCCGCTCATCGTCCGGCAGCAGCTCGAAAGCCTCCCGCTCCGCCTCCGTGATACCCTGGGGCGGGGAGAAACCATAAAACATGATCATTGGCCCCCATGTAGCCCCCCCCAAATTTTTGCAGGGTTCCACCGACGTTCCCCCACCTTTTCCAGCAGCGCTTTGCGGAGTTTACGCTCCTCCTGCACCAGCACGAACATCTCTTTGTGAACGGCGGCCGCCAAGTTGAGGTCCAGCTTTTCGGGGCAAGCCGCCATCTTGCAGATGAGTTCCTCGTGGGAGAAGACGCAGTAACGTCGCAAACGTCGGTAGTGCTCGATGCACTGCCTGCCAGCGGGCAGCTGCGGGTGATACCGGGTGTTACGGGGGACCCCCAAATTTGGGGGAACCCCAAAACGCATTCCCCAACGGAGCCGGGCATCCCCAGCTCGAACCATGGTACTGGATCCCCCAAAATTCCAGCTCAACACTCCGAGCTCCCCAAGCATCCTCCCCGAGGAGCACCCAGACCAAATGTAGGGTTCTCACCCCAGATTTTGGGGTTTGTCCTGGATTTTTGGGTTCACCCCCAGGTTTTTGGGGGTGCAGGGGCTCACCCAGTCAGCGGTACAGAAGTTCACGGCCTCGGCAAAGTTGTAACCCTGGTTGAAACCGCTGTGGTATGCCCGGGGGAAGGTGATGACAAATTCGCCAGCGCACTGGTTGGTCCTTACGACCTAAAAGAGAGACAAAATTCGGGGTAAGGGGGGGGAGGTAAGGAGTTTTGGGGGGGCTCTGAGGGGATCCCGATACTCACGGGCACACCGTGGGCCATGAGAGTGTTGGGGTTCATGAGGGTGACGAGTTGGTGGAGCAGGTCGGGCTGGCTCTCGAAGAGCTCCGGCGTCAGCTTCTTCATCACCTCTTCCAGGTGCTCGGCCGCGAAGGAGGGGACCCCATACCACGTCTTGGGCTCACCCCTGGGGAGGGGGGACGGTACGGGGTCAGGGGCACCCCAAAACCCCTCCTCCTACCCCATACCATGGCTTGGGGGCACCCCAAAGGCTCCCCTCTCACCCTGTACCACGTATAGGGCTTGCCCCTGGAGGGAGGAATAAGGTCACGAGCACCTCAAAAACCCTCCCCCCGCCCCATACCACATCTTGGGCTCGCAGCACCCCAAAAACCTCCTCTCACCCCATACTGCAACTTCAGCTTGCCCCAGGTGGGGGATGAGGTCAGGACACCCCAAAAAAACCTTCTCTCACCCCATAACCCATCTTGGGCTGGACCCTGGGGGATTGTGGCGTTCCAAAAACCTTCTCTAACCCCATACCGCATCTTGGGCTCAGGCCTGGGGGGTTGTGGCACCCCGAAAACCTTCTCTAGCCCCATACCCCATCTTCAGCTTGCCCCTGGGTTGGGGATAAGGTCAGGGCACCCCAAAAAACCTCCACTGCCCCAAACCACATCTCCTTGCCCCTAGGGAGTTGTGACACCCCAAAAAAAACCCTCCTGCCCCATACCACATTGTCTGCCTGCCCCTGCATAGGGGGGCAAGGTCAGGGGCACCCCAAAACCTCTTCTTCCACCTCCCATGATCACCCCTCACCACCCAAACACCCCCCCCAAGCCTCCCACCAGTGGAGGTAGTTGATGGAGTAGCTCCAGTGGTCCTCGATGTGCCAGCAGAAGGCAGAGAAGACCATCCCCACGTAGAGCCAGGGCACCTTCATCCCCGAAATATCAGCATTGATATGGCACAGCACCGACTGCTTCAACACCGGCATCACGTTCAGGTTCCAACCGCTGCCAGCGTACTCCTTCAGGGGACATAAAAGACAGTGTCACCACCCCCACCACAGGTGATGGTGACACCCCTGTGGGGTTGGGGTCTCCCTCACCTCCTCCTCCGGCGAGAGCTTCCTTTTGCCATCGCTGATGGGGAAACCGCTGCCGAATTCCTTGGAGTGGATGTCGGCGCCATACTCCACTGTCACGTCCTCCTCGATGCTGTTCACCAGCCGCCAAAATTCCTTCTCTACCAGCTCTGTGGGGACCATCTGGGGAGAAAGTGGGAGAAATATTAGGGACTTGGAGGGGCTCACGGGGGTCCCAGCAGGGTCCCGAGGTTACTCACATGGACGGGCATGTTGAAATAGTCGGCTTTGAAAGAGTCGGCCATCTCCCCAAAGCTCTGCAGGGTGTATTCCCGCGTTGCCTGCTCGAAACCAAAAGCCTCCGGCGGTCGCTTGCATTCCTGAACAAGAGGGATGGGGGGGGGGGTTCAGGGTGGGGGTCCCCAGCCCCACAGACGTGACGTGGGGGTCCCTAACAACACAGATGAGATGGGATGTGAGGCACGGGGTTGGTGCGTGGGTCCCCAGCCCCACAGATCGGATAAGATATTGAGTCGGGGGTCCCTAACCCCACAGACAGGGGTCCCCAGCCCCACAGACAGGACTGGATGCAATTCAGGGGGGTCCCAGCCCCCCAGATAGGACAGGCCACGAGTTGGGGGTCGGTCCCCAGCTCCACAGGCAAGATGAGACACAACACAGGGGGTCCCCAGCCCCACAGCCAGGACACGACGCAAGATGGAGGCGTGCAGAGCACGACGTGGGTGTTTGGGGAGGGGTCCCCACGTCCCTCCCAACATCCTCACCGCCATGACGCATTTGGGGCAGCGCCAGATGCCCTTGGGGATTTCGGGCAGGGGCGGGAGGAGGCAGAAAATGTGGTAGTTGTCGTCGCAGCCATCGCAGAGCAGCAGCTTGTCATCCTCGTCCCCTCGCGAGCAGATCCGACAGATGTAAGAATCGACCTGGAGAGAAGCAGAAGGGGTTGGGGTGAGGCTCTGCCCCATGGCGTTGTGTCCTCCCCCGCCTCACGGCACGAGGTACTTACGAACTGGCTGTTGCTGTGGCTGCGGCGCAGACGCATGGTCATTTTGGTGCAGGGCTCGGGGCTGTGCCGCAGCTCCTCCTTCCCCTCCAGGTAAGCACGGGGAGACGCTGGCTCCACCTTGGCCTCGGGTCCCACCGGTTCCTCCTTCACCACCACCGTGGGGGGACACTCGGGACCATCTTTATCTGGGGAGCAAAGAATTGGGAGGGGGGGCGTCAAAGCTACTCCTGTGTGCCCCCCAAGTCACCCCAGGGGGGTTCCCCCCATACCTTTCTTACGCAGGGTCTTGTCTTTGGCCACCAGCCCCAACCCCAACATTTTGGGGCCAGCCCCATAGATCTGCAGCTTTTTCAGCTCTGGGTTTTTCTCAATGTCTTCTTCCGTCGGCTCCGGCTGTGGGATGGCAGAGTCACGGGGGGGGGGGGGTGTCCCCTAAAAATGTGGAGGGGGGCAGGGGGGGTGGTTTTTTGGGGGTGCTCACCTCCTGCTGCAGGCGTTTAGCCCGACGGCCGTAGCTGTTGAACTTGGAGGGCTGGACGGACTGGCGCAGCGGGATGCTGTGGGGTTTGTACTCCCGATCCTTCTCCTCGCTCTCAAAGGGCCGCGTGTTGCACTGCTGAAGGGAAGAGACCCTCAGAGTGGTGGGCGGCACCCCGTAGCCCCCCCCACCCCATTTTTCCCACTAAATCACCCCGTTTTCTCACCACCAGGTTGGCCCCCGACTGGTACATCTCGTAGGGGTAGATGATACGCTCGTAGTGGGCGCGCAGCAGCGAGCCGATGTTCTTCCCCGAGGGGTAAGCGAGGCGTTGGGCCACCCGAGCCCACCGCCGGTCCTTACAGATGGCCTCGTACCCCCCTTCCTCCATTACCACCTGAGAGGGGAACATACATGAAGGACCCCCAAACCAGTTGCATCCCCCACCCCCAGTACCCCTCTGTGTCCCCCCAGACCTTGCTGAGGCTGTAGAGGTCAAGGATGCGTCGCTCGACGTTGGGGATCTTGAGCGAGGAACCCTGGATTTCCCAAAATTTGGCGATCTGGTCCAGGTAGTTCAGCTTCACCCGGGTCTGCGCCTGCCAGGGGTGGGGGGGAACAAAAGGGAGGGAGGGTGAGCCCTGTGCACACCCCAAAATCAGCTGGGGAGGGGAGGAAAAGGGGGCCACCCCCCACTCACCTCCAGCTCGTTGAGCCGCTGGATGCGGGGGGTGAATCTGAAGTTGTCCACCTCCACGGCAAAGGGGGGCTGCCAGTCCTGGGGAGATGAGGGGCGGAGGGGGTTAGCAGTGATGGCCCCCCCATTCCTATGCAGGCAGGGACAGGCAGGGAAGCCCTGAGGGCTCTGCAGGGGGAGGGGGGGGGGGGGGGGAGGGCAAACACAGCCACAGCCGTCCAAATTTGGACGGGGAAGGGCGGGCACCTCAGCTGTGTACCCCCCCATCATGAGGGACAGCCTCGCAGTGTGCACCCCATTTTGAGGGGGGGGGCCCCACGCGGGGAGGCGGTGACGCCAGCACGGCCAGGCCCAGCCCTCCCCGGAAGCTGTTCTCCACCTCACCAAGCTGGGGGGACCAGATCGGCCTGTCGTGTTCGCCCCCCACCCCCAAACCAGGGGCGCCAGGGCCCCCCCAAACTGGGAAAGAGGACAAAGGGACCCCCCCTCAGCAGGGACACGACGCGGCCACCCCATCCCCCCCCAAAACAAGATACAAGCCCATGAAGGGGGGACTGCAAGCAGGAACGAGGTTGGTGGGGATGGGGGGGGCTCAGCCCCCCACTTGCCCCCCCCTCCATTCCAGGGGACCCTCCCTCCAAGGGGCGCTGCCCAGCCTGGGGACCCCCCTGGCTTCGGCCGGGTTCCCCCCTGCCGCTCGCCAGACAAAGGCTCGGCGGTGGCAGCCATATTGGCCGTGTCACTGTTGTTGTTGTGAGGGCCAGCGTGGGGGGACACACACATGCAGACCACCCCCCTCCCCAAGGACCCCCCCCCCCCGCCAAACCCCAGGCCACGGCGGCACCCCAAATTCCTTTGGGTCCGTTCCCCCCACCCAGCACAAGGCAGGTGGGTGAGGGGCCTTGCTAGGGGGAAATGAGGGGCCCTTGCCCCCCCTCCCCCCAGGGTCTGGCCTGTGTAGCACCCCCAAAATCTAGCCCCAGCAGGGACCCCCCTGGCCCATGGGCACCCCCGCAGCCGGGGGGGCTATTTACCCCATGTCGGGGGGGTATTTACTCCTCCCCAGCCCGTGCATTTACCCCCCAAACCAGGTGGGTATTTAGCCCCCCAGCCAAGCTGGTATGGATCCCTATAGCTCAGGTATTTATCCCAAAACAAGGGGGTATTTCCCCCCGCAGAGCAGCATCGGGGTTATTTACCCACCCTGAGTGGGTCTTTACATCCAGGATGCAGCAGGAGTGGGAGGGAGAATTACTGCCCCAGAGGGGGACAATTAACCCCCCTAAATGGGAACATACCACGGGGGAGGAGGGGGGCAATTACCCCCCCTAAATGGGAAGATACCCCCACCCTGGGGGGCAATTAACCCCCCCTAAATAGGAAATTACCCCCCCACGGGGGGGGGGCAATTACCCTCCCCGAAATGGGAGCTTATCCCCCCCTAAATGGGAAGTTACCCCTACGGGGGGGGGGCAACTACTCCCCCAAATAGGAACTTACCCCCGCGGGGGGGGGGGCACCTACCCCATAGTAACCCCCCAGCCCCACACCTCAAGGGACGCTCACCCCAGTGGGGCAAAGACCCCCAGCTGCGGCCCTCCCCCCCCCCCAAACCCACCCAGCAGCCCCCTCCCCGCCCCCCCCTTCCACACTCACAGCTGGGGGTCGGATCTTGCAGATGCCGCTTTTCTCGGCGATGGGGCGGATCTTGGCGATGTAACCCAGGGGGTCGCTGAACTCGGCCCAGCTGGGCTCGAAGACGGGACATTCGGGGGGGGGTAAAAAGTCCTCGGGGGGCTCCAGTTCACCGGCAACCGATAGCCATGGTGTCCCCCACTCGCCCCGCTGATCCCCACCGCTCGGGGGACCCCGGGGGGCTTCCCCCCCGCTGCGGGGACCCCCAAAGGGTCTCCGGGCCTTGTCCTCAGGGCCTGGGCGATCCCCGCTTCGGGCCCCCCGTTCTTCGGGGGTCTTGCGGGGGCTTCGCTCATCGCCCGGGGGACGCCCACCGGGTCCCTTGCCGGTTCCCCCTCCTTTACCCCGCGGCTCCCCAGCGGCTTTGGGGGGGCGAGGGGCCGCCGCGGCCCTCTCCTCCCCCGCGGCTTTAGGGGGGGCGGCAGCCGACCGGGGGGGACCCGCGTCTCCGGTGGGCTCCGTCCCCCCCCATTCCCCGCCACGGCCCCGTTTGGCCTCCTCGTCCCCCTCCGGCGGCGAGGGGGTGCCCCAAGGCGGGGAACCCCCCGGGGCGGGCCCCCACTCGGCCCAACCGCCCCCTCCGCGCTGCTGCTCCCCCCTCTTCCATCCTCCCCACCGAGGGGAGGGGGTACCGTCGCTGCCCGCGGGGGACCCCCTCAGGGGGCCATAGAGGCCCCCGCCGCCCCCTCACAGGCCCCCGGGCCGCCCCCTCACAGGCCCTGGGCCGCCCCCCCCTCCCCAAGCCCCGGGGAAAGGGGGGGGAGGAGAGTGCCCAGCTGCCTCCGCCGACCTGCTCCGCTTGTCCCCCCCGGCCCCGCCGCCTCCTGGCCGCGGTAAGCGGCCCCCACCGGCCCCGCAATCCGCCCGCCTCAAGCCCGAGGCCTGCCCGGTCCCCCCAGCCGGGCCGCCGCCGCCATCTTGAGTTCCCTCCTCCTCTCGCTCCCCCCCTCCCCCCGCCCCGCGCGCACGCACACACTGCGCAGGCGCGGCCGCGCACGCCGCCCCGCGCGGTACTGCGTCTCTCTGCCTTCACGGCGCCGTCTCCTTCCGCCGCGGGAAGGGGAGGGTGCTGAGCGCGGCGACACCGCCGCAACCGGCTACGAGGGCTCGAAAAGGGAGGAGGGGAACACGCCCACCCCCGGCACCCCCAGCCCCGCGGCTCGGCCGGCGGGAGGCGGTGCGGCAGGAGGAGCGAGGGGGAAAAATAGTCCTCAGGCTCCGCCCCCTCTCCGCGGCGGAGGGATCCCCGCCGCCGGCTTGCGCCTCCGCCGCTGGGTCAGCGGAGGAGCCGGGGCTTCTTGTGCACGTTTAAAGGGGCGCAGCGCGCATGCGCCGCCCGCCCGCCCGCGGGGTGGAAGGGCGGAGCGCGGGGCGGGGGCTATCTCCGTCCCGAGGGGCGGGGCTAAGGGGAGCTCCGCCCCCCCCGGCGCCCCGCCCCGGCACGCCTTCGCAGCCGCTCCTGCCCCACCCAGCGGCACCTATAGCCCCTATAGCTATAGAGTCCTTCTTGTGGCCCCTATAGCCCCCAGGCCCCTATAGCTATAGGGTGCCTCTTACGGCCCCTATAGCCCCCAGGCACGTATAGCCATAGGGTCCCTATTATAGCCCCTATAGCTCCCAGGGTCCCTATTATGGCCCCTATAGCCCCCAGGCACCTATAGCCACAGGGTCCCTATTATAGTCCCTATAGCCCCATGGTCCCTATTAGGGCCCATATAGCCCCCAGGCCCCTATATCTCTCAGGCTCCTATAGCCCCAGCCCCCTAACTGTATAAGGGGCCCTATAGCCCTTTCAAGACCCCTATAGCCTCCAGACCCATATAGCCCCAGGACCCTATATCCCCAGGGTCCCTCTAACTCCCACTGTGGCCCCCCTACCATATAGCCCCCCCACCTCCCTATAGCTCTTAAAGCCCTCCTGCCCACCGCCCCAAGACCCTATAGCCCCTATAGGTGTGTGTCATGTCCCCTCCCCCCAAAAAAAGGGGTGCAGGTGGTTCACACGCCAAGGGCCGGCCGGTCCGTTTATGAAGCATCAAATATACAGTCTCTTATATACAGGGCCCGGCGCGGGCGCATGCGGGCCCGGACGCCTGGGTCCTCCCCGGGGGGGGGCGGGGGGCTGGTGGGATGGTGGGGCCCGGACCCCTGGGTCTCACCCAGGGAGGGGGGACCCAGGCGTTTGGGGTGGGAAGGGGGGAAGAAGGTGGGAGGAGGGGGGGGGGGTTGGGGGGGGGAGGTTAAAGTGCCATGTGACATTCAGCCTGAGCCGGGGGGGGGGGGCCATCCTCGACGCCGGACCCCCGGGATGGCGAGGAGGGGGGGGGAACCCAGGCATCCGGGTGCCCCCCACCCCCGCGGGGGCGAGGCGTGAGCAGCCAAACACGAGCCACGTGCAGGGTTTTTTTTTGGGGGGGGGGGGTCGGGATAAAGGGGGGGGTTACAAAAATAACCACCGCATCCAGCATGCCGGCGCCGTCCATCGCTGCCATGAGTTGTGTCCGTCCTCTGCTTGGGGAGGTGTGGGGGGGGAGTGTTCGGTCAGACCACGGTGCTGATGCGGTTCCCCCCCTTGGGTTTGGGGGGGCCCTGGCTGGCTTGGGCCAGGGGCGAGGTGGGGCCAGCAGGAGAGTGGGGGCTGAGGGGGGTGTGGGGCGAGGGAGGGGGCAAAGGGGGGTAAGAAGGGTGGGGGGGGATAGGGGAGTGGGGGGGTGGGTGGTGGTGATGATGATGATGATGGTGGTGATGGGGCGGGGGGGCTGCCCCGCCACCACCCCCCCGGAGGGCCCCCCCGGCCGGGCCCCCCCCCACCGCCGCCCCCGCCAAAAACAAAGTGTTTGGCGGCGGCGGGGGCGGGGGGCGGCGGGGGGTGATGGTGCGGGGGGGGGGGCCGGGGGGGTAAGCGTGGGGCAGCCCGTGGTGGGGGGGTGCGGGGCTGTAGAGGGGTAGGGGGGGAGAGAGGCTGGCGGGGGGGACCGGGGGGGGGCACCCCCCCCTCTTGCCAGGCCGGTGTAGGGTGTAATGGGGGTGTGGCGGGGGGGAACCCCCCACCGGGGGGGCCGTGCTGCTGGGGGGGTGCCGACAACGGGGGTTGGGGTCCCCCGTGAAAGCGGGGGGGGGCTCCGGCGGCGATGGCAGGTAGCGGTGGGGGGGGCGCGGGGCGAGCAGGAGGGGGGGGCTGCTGGGGGTACGGGGGTGGCGGGGGGGGGCCGGGACCCCCCCCCCCGCCGCCGCCCGCCGCCGCCCGCCGCCACCCCCCCCCCCGGCCCCGTGACAGTACTGGGCGTGCAGCGCTTGGAGCTTGGAGGGACCCTCGGGGGCCTGGGGGGGCGCGGGGGGGGGGATGATGGTGATGGGAGGAGGAAGCCGAGGAAGAGGAGGCTGAGGCCGAAGTGGGGCCCCCCACCCCAGGTGGAGGTCCGGGGGGGCCTTTGCCTCGCCGGCTGCCGAAGAGGGACCCCAAGAAGGAGGAGGAGTTGGAAACGGGGCGGGGGGGGGGGCTTGTAGCCCTCGGGGGCTCCCCCCGGCCCCCCCGGAGGCCCCCGCGCCTGCGGCCGGGGGCTGCTGATGATGGAACCCTGCGGGAGGGGGCGGAGTCAGCCCGGCAGAGGGCCACGCCCCTGCTCCCAGCAGGCCACGCCCCCTCAAAGCAGGCCTCGTCCCATTGGTGGGGAAAGCCTGGCAGCTAGGGCCCCCTAGAGGTAGGCCCCGCCCTCTCCCTGTACAAGCCCCGCCCCCTCCCCGATAGGCCCCGCCCCTAGAGTCAGTCCCACCCCCTTCCTCTCAGGCCCCGCCTTCTAGAGCCAACCCCGCCCCTGTACCGGGCAAGCCCCGCCCCTTGGCCCCAGCCTTGCCCCCATTGGCCTGCCACCGAGGGATAGGCCCCACCCCTGGACCAGATCACATGACATTAGGGAACAAGCCCCGCCTCCCGGCTCTAGCCTTCCCCCATTGGTGGTTGTGCCCCATCTCTGGCAAACAAGCCCCGCCCCTTCCCTGAGATTGCTCCACCCCCTAATCAAGCCCCTCCCCTTTGCCAGTTAAGGCCTACCCATGGGAACAGGCCCGCCCCTTCCCCAGACAAGCCCCGCCTTCCCCGGACCAAGCCCCGCCTTCCCCGGACCAAGCCCCGCCCTTGTTTCAGCAAACCCCTCCCTTGCATGCCCAAGCCCCGCCCCCTTTCCCCCAGAGCGGAGGGGGCACTAGGAACCTGGGGTGGGGTTTGAATGGGGGGCGTTTAGGAGGCGGGGCTTTAAGGGGCAGGGCCTGCTGGGGGCCCCTCCCACTCACCTCGATAGTGCTGTCCAGAGGACCCCACGCTGTTGCGCCGGCCCCGCTTGCCTGGGGGGGGGGGGGAACAGACAGTTAGGGGGGGCAGCGGCGGGGGGGGGGCATCCTCTTGGCTTCCCCTTGGCTTCCCCCCCAGGGACCCCAATGCCGCCCCCCTCCAGGGACTTCAGCTGCCCCCCAGGGCACCCCAACTTCCCCCTTAGGGGTCCCCAAATGCCCCCCAGGGACCTCAGTGCCTCCCTAGGGGACCCCAAAATGCCCCCAGAGACCCCAACTGCCCCCAGGGCACCCCAACTGCCCCCCAGAGACCCCAACCCCCCCCGGAGACCCCTAAATACCCTCCCAAGGGACCTCAAACAACGCTCAGGGGACCCCACCCCCCCCCCAGAGACCCCAACTGCCCCTCAGGGGACCTTAAACAACTGCCAGGGGACCCCAACCCCCCCCAGAGACCCCAGCTACCCTCCAGGAACCTCAGTCCCCCCCCCTCAGACCACCCTATCTGTGTGTCCCCCCCCGCCCCGGGCACCCCAAACGCCTGCCGGGGGACCCCCAAAAGCCCTCCCAGGGTGACCCTAACCCCCCCACCAGGGGACCCTGGGGGTCAGCCAGGGTGGGGGTGGGGGTGACCCCCCCCGCCATCTCACCGCCGTCGGAGAGGTCCCGCAGGGAGCTGCTGAGGGCGCTGCGCTTGAGCCCCTCGCCGGCCCCGAACGCTTCCTCCAGGCTGCTGCGGCTGAGGCCGTTGAGGGCCTCGCGGGGGGGCCCCCCACCCCGCGCCCCCGACACCCCCTTCTGCTTCTCCAGCTCCGCTGCAGGGACACACACACACACACAAGGCGGCCCCAGTCATCCCAGTGTCCCCCTGGTGAGACGGTCCCCATCGAGATGCCTCCATTGACCATCCCAGTTGGCCATCCCAGTGTTCCCAGTGATCCTCCCCGACCACCCCAGTGTACCCAGTGCCAGCCCCGGTGCCCACAGGTCCCATCCCAGTGCTCCCAGCACCCATCCCACTACCCCAGCGCCCATCCCACTGCTCCCAGCACCCATCCCCATACCCCCAGTCCCCACCCAAGCCCCCCCAGCACCCCTCCCAGTGCTCCCAGTGCCCCTTCCAGTGCTCCCAGTGCCCCTCCCAGTGCTCCCAGTGCCCCGCTCACCCTCCACACGGTACTTCTCCATCTCCTGCACCTCGGCCACGGACTCGCGGAGGTCGCTGGCAAAGCGCAGCCGGTCCTGCGGACTCGGGGCATTGAAGACGATGAGGACCTTTCTCTCCCCACCCGGCGCCGCTGACAGCAGCTTGATCCCAAACTGGTAATCTGGGGGATGGGGGGGGGGGGGGAGAGGGCACGGGGTCAGAGGTCATGGGGTTTGGGGGGACCCAGGGGGCCAGGGGAGGGGGTATCCCCCAGGAGGTGCTGTGGGGTAGGGGAGCATCCCATGGAGGACATCATGGGACAACCTATGGGGGACACCATGGGACAATCCATGGGGGACACCATGGGACATCCTATGGGGGACACCATGGGGTGGGGAGCATCCCATGGGGGACACCATGGGACATCCAATAGGGGACACTCCATGGTGGACCCCATAGGGCAAAGGGGTATCTGGTGGTGGACCCTGTGGGACATAGAGGCAGGGGAGCATCCCGTGAAGGTGCTGGGGGGCAGAGGGCCATGCCATGGGGTGCCGAGGGGCGCCGTGGGGCTCACAGGCATTCTGGAAGAGCTGCATGTGCATCTCAACGAGGGGGAAGCTCTGGCGGAAGCTGTAGGTCACCAGGATCTTCTTCTTCTGGAAGATCTTCGTCACCTGCCGGGGCCACCAGGTCACCGGGGACCCAGGCATCTGGGAGAGCCCTTGACTACCCACAGGTGACCCCCACCCCAGGGACACCCCGGCTCTCCAGGGGACCCAGGCGTCCGGCTCACCACCAGCAGGTCGTTGAAGAGGAAGACCTCGCGCTGGTGCAGCCCCAGGCGCTGGGGCCGGTTGGGGTCGGGGACCTCGTAGAGCTGGCAGCAGCACACCAGGCGCCGGTGGGGCAGGGACAGCACCTGGGGACAGGGGTGGGCTCAGCGCCGGGGCAGGGCCTCAGCGGAACACACCCACCAGCCCTCCAGGCCCACCCCTTGATGGTGACGGCACCCTCGACATTGGCCTATCCCATCCCTGGGGTCACCTAGAGCATCCCCCCATAGTGTCACCTACAATATCCCCCATTGGATCACCTAGAACGTCCCCCATTGGTCACCTTGAGCATCCCCCATAGGTCACACAGAACATCCCCCACGGGGTCACCTAGGACTTCTCCCATAGGGTCACCTAGAACATCCTCCATGGGTCACCTAGAGCATCCCTCCATAGGGTCACCTAGAACCTGTCCCATCCCTCGAGTGAACCCACCGGCTTCTTGCCGACGATCATGCGCTCGACGGCCTGGACCTGGGAGACGTGGTCATCGTTGGTACGCAGCTCCCGGCTCTGGATGCGCTGGTAGATGCCCACCAGCATGTCCCGGGGGATGTCCTCCCCGTTGTCCACCCCTGCGCGACACCCGGCCCCCGCTCTAGAACCCGCCTTCCCGAGCGGGGGTGGGGACATGAGTGGGGACAAGATGGGACTGCGGTTCTCACCTCGAAGGTTCTTGATGAAGTCCTCCAGCTTCATCTTGCGCTCAGCCTTGACGCTGGGGCTGTACATGTCGGTGTTGAGGAGGATGATGGCGAAGGCCAGGATGAAGATGGTGTCCGGGTTGCGGAACTGGCGCAGCAGGGCCGCGTTACACACGCAGTAGCGCTGGCTGCGGGGCAGACAATCCCCACGGCCCATGGGGTCAGGTTGCCCCACGGCCATCCCCACGTGGCCGGGATGGCCTCTGCACCCCACGGCAGCCCTGGCACGGTCCAGGTCCCCTCGCGTGTGGGGCACCACCTCCAATGTCCTCCCTGTCTATAAAGTCACCTAGAAGGTCGCCTGGTCCCACATGGGCCACCACCCCCATGTCCCCCTGCTTGATCCATAGGGTCACCTAGAACATTGCCTGGTCCTGTGTGGGCCACCACCCCTAATGTCCCCCTGCTGGGTCCAGGGGTCACCTAGAACATCACCCCATGGCACGTGGCCCACCGCCCCTATTGTCTTCCTCTTGATCCACAGGGTCACCTAGAACATCACCCCGTGGTGACCATGCAACCGCGTGCCATGGCCTGGTGGCCTTCCCGGCGCTGGGGAGATGGGGACAGGGACCCATCACCGTCCCTCACCTGAAGGCCTCGATCAAGCGCTCGACCTTCTGGGCCTCCCCCTGCACCCGAATGTGGGACTGGAACTTGCGCAGGGCCTCATCTAGCTCCATGCCGGAGAAGTCCATCTCATCTACCACGCAGCTGTAGGAGACCCCCACAGACAAGAGATGGCCTCGGTCCTGGGGGGAGCCCCCAAATCCCGGCGTGTCCCACCCCGTTCCAGTTCATTCCCCCCCCACTTACTCAAGGACGTCGCGGTTGAATTGCTTCTGGCGATTGCCGAGGAACTCGCCGATCATCTGCCGGCTCAACCCCTTCCTCTCCAGGATGAAGTGGGCCACCCCCACGGGGGTGTCCGAGAGGAAGCCCCTCTCGATCAGATACTGGATCCCCTTCTCTGGTTTCCTACAAAGGCGATGGGCGCACGGTCACCCCGACTGCCATGGGGCTCATCATTTCGCGCTGGCTATAGGGTGACCTAGGACATCACCTTCTCCTGGCTATAGGGTCACTTTGCCATCTGTGGAGTCACCTAAACATCACCTTGGTTTGGTTGTAGGGTCACCTAGGATGACAATCTGTCTTCCCTATAGGGTCACCTAGAACGCCATCGTGTCTTGACTACTGGGTCACCTAGAATAACACCGTGTCCGTACCATAGGCTTATCTAGAGCATCAGCATGTTTTTCTGTACGACTACCTAAAACATCACCCTATTCTTTCCATAAGACCACATAAAATCTCACCCTGTTCTTTCTATAGGGCCACCAAGGTCATCCTGTCCTTGCTATAGGGTCATCTAGAACATCACCTTGGCTTCACCGCAGGGCCACCAGGAACACCCCCCTGTCCTTGCCATAGGACCACCAAGAACGCCACGCGGTCCCGCTATAGGGCCCCCAGACCCCATCCCACGCCCGACATGGGGCTGCCGCCCCCCCCCCAACCCCCTCATCCCCCCCATTTCCCATGGCCCCCTCACTTGTTGAAGAGGTTGAGGCCGATGCGGTACTGCCGGCGTTGCACCACGTCGTTGTTGAGGGCCGGTGAGTCCCAGCTCTGCCGCGGTTCCCGTTGGTACGTGGCTTTGCCGGGGGGTCCGGAGGGACCAGGGGGTTGCGGGGGGGGCGGCGGGAGGCGGGGGGGGGCGGCGGGGGGGGGTCGCCGCAGGCTGTCGCGGGATGAAGAACCCGAGGAGCAGTTGAGGGTCTCGTTGGAGTTGGAGCTGCTCCCCAAGCTCTCGTTGTCCCCCTCCGAGCCCTCCTCGGCGGTGGGGGGGGGGTGGGGGGCCGGGGGGTGGTGCGGGGGGGGCTTCGGGGTGAAAGCAGCGATGGGGGGGGCCGGTACGGGGCAACGTGCCCCCCCCGCCCCCTTCGGGTTCGTAGGGACCCCCCCGATTAAGGGAGCCGCGGTCGGAGCGGTCGCTGAGGTCAGCCGAGCTGTCGCTGGGGGGCTCGACCGTCAGCAAAGGGGGGTGCCCCCCCCCGCCGCCCCCACGACCCCGGCACTCCAAGCACGGGGGGCCGCGGCGCGGGGGTTCCTCGGGACCCCCCCAGCGTTCGGCTGAGCCGGGGGGGTTGGCGGGAGGCGGGGGGGGTGGCGGAGGGGCTGGGGGGGGCTGGGGACCCCCGGTTTCGGGGGGGGGCTCGGGGCTGGGGGGCCGCTCGGGTGAGCGGGGGGAACCGGGGAGCCCCTCGTCCAGGTAGAGGGTGACGTCGCTGGTAGAGGTGGCGGCGCTGTCACCTGCGGGGGGGGCCGGGGCCCCGGGGGGGACCCCCCGGCTGCCCCCCAGCGCCTCGTCGATGGAGGCGGCCAAGGACTTCACCTGCAGGGACGGACACCCCCCCCCCGTCAGCCCCCCCGCCTCCATCATCATCCCCCCCCCGCACCCCTCACGGCCCCCCAACTCCCCGTGACCCCCTCCATGATCCCCGTGCCCCCCCCAGCTTCTCATGGCCCCTGTGACCCCCAGCTCCTGTGAACTCTCGCCCCCCCCGTGACCCCCTTTGTCACCTGTGACCCCCCCATGGCCTTATGACCCCTCACATCCCTGTGACCCCTATGACCCCCCATGGCCTCTGTGACCTCCGTGACCCTCGGGACCCCCATGACCCCTGTGACCTCCCGTGGCCCTGTGACCTCCGTGACCCCTACGAGCCCCCACATCCCCTGTGACCCCCATGACCCCTGCGACCTCCCATGGCCCTGTGACCCCCACGGCCCCTGTGACCCCCATAGCCCTTGGGACCCCCCATGACCCCTCACGTCCCCTATGACCCCCCATGGCCCTGTGACCCCCCATGACCCCCCATGGCCTCTGTGACCCCCATGACCCCCCACAGCCCTTGGGACCCCCATGACCTCCCACGGCCCTGTGACCCCCGCATCCCCTGCGACACCCCACTCCCCCATAGCCCTTGGGACCCCCGTGACCCCCCCCATCCCCTGCGACCTCCTGTGACCCCCCTGACCCCCGTGACCCCTACCTGCTGCGCAAAGGCCTCCTCCAAGTCGGCACCGCCGGGCCCGAAGTCGGCGGAGGCCGAGAGCTGCCGAGGGGGGCTGCCGGCCCCCCCGGCCCCGGCCCCCCCCGGCCCCCCCACCGCCGCCGCCGCCGCCCCTTCAGCGGGACCACCCCCCCCATCCAAACCGGCCCGGCAAGACCCCCCGTATCGGGGAGCCCTTCGAGGTCCCCCCAACACCCCCTCGTCCAGCGAGGCGGGTTTGCCTTGAAAATAAGGGGGGGGGCGGCGGGGGGGGTCCCGGAGCGGGAGCCGGGGGTCCGCGATCGTATTCCTCAAAGGAAAATTGGAGGCGAAGGCCGGGGAGGGCCAAGCGACGGGCGCGTCCCCCCTCGCTGCGCAGCCGCTCGAATTTTTGGGCCATGCGGTAGCGGCGGAAGGCGGCCTGGATGGTGCGGGCGGCGCGGCGGGTGCGGAAGTAACCCCCGTATTTGCGTTCCAGCATCTCCACCTGGGGGGGGGGGACGACGGGGACATGGGGGGGGACACACGGGGATGGGGACGGGGATGGAGGCGGGGGGACGTGGGGGAGGTGGGGACACGGAGGGGGGCACGGGGATGTTGATGGGGAGAAGGGGACGTGGGGATGGGGACGGGGATGGGGGCATGGGGATGGGGACATTGGGATGAAGAAAGGGATGGGGATGTGGGAGCATGGATGGGGACATGAGGATAGGGACGTTGATGGGGATAAGGGGACATGGGGATGGGGACAGGGATGGGGACATGGGGATGGGGACGGGGATGGGGATAAGGGGACATGGGGATGGGGACAGGGATGGGGACATGGGGATGGGGACGGGGATGGAGGTAGGGGGGACGTGGGGAGGTGGGGACATGGAGGGGGGTACGGGGATGTTGATGGGGAGAAGGGGACATGGGGACGGGGTTGGGGACGGGGATGGGGTTGGGGACGGGGATGGAGACAGGGATGGGGACAGGGATGGGGACATGGGGATGGGGATGGAGGTAGGGGGGAGGTGGGGGAGGTGGGAACATGGATGGGGGCATGGGGATGTTGATGGGGAGAAGGGGACGTGGGGATGGGGACAGGGATGGGGACAGGGATGGGGATGTGGGGATGGGGACAGGGATGGGGATGTGGGGGCATGGATGGGGACATGGGGATAAGGGGACATGGGGACAGGGATGGGAACATGGGGGCATAGGATGGGGACATGGGGATGGGGACATGGATGGGGATAAGAGGACATTGGGATGGGGACAGGGATGGGGACGTTGATGGGGATAAGGGGATGTGGGGACAGGGATGGGGACATGGGAGCATAGGATGGGGACACGGAGATGGGGACGTTGATGGGGATAAGGGGACATGGGGATGGGGACAGGGACGGGGACATGGGGATGAAGAAAGGGATGGGGATGTGGGGGCATGGATGTGGACACAGGGATCGGGACGGGGATGGGGACACGGGGATGGGGATGGAGGTACGGGGGATGTGGGGATGGGGATGTGGGGACAGGGACATGGGGGATGTGGGGACACGGATGGGGATAAGGGGACATGGGGATGGGGACAGGGATGGGGACACGGGGATGGAGACAGGGATGAGGATAAGGGGACGTGGGGATGTGGATGGGGATGCGGGGATGGGGACATGGGGGCATGAATGGGGACATGGGGATGGGGACATAGGGATGTGGGGGTGTGGATAGGGACACGGAAACGGGGACATGGGGATGAGTTCGTGGGGATGGGGACATGGATGGGACATAGCAACATGGATGGGGACATGGGGGTATGGGTGGGGATGTGGGGATGGGGACACGGATGGAGATACGGCAACACAGGGATGGTGACATGGATGGGGACATTCGGGGACATGGGGATGGGGACATGAACAGGGACATGGGGACACACCAGGGTGCCGGAGGTGGCCATGGGGACAGACATGGGGGACAGACATGGGGGACAGACAGGGGGACAGACAGGGGGACAGACAGGGCAGGAGAAGGACACAGGTGAGGCAACACCCGGGGAAAGAGGGTCGGCAGCGGGGTGGGGGCACGGTGGCCTTGCATGGGGATGGGGCCTCGCATGGGGACAGTGACCATTGCACGGGGACAGTGACCATCACATGGGGTTGGTGACCATCACGGATGGGTGGTGACCATCGCACGAGGCTGGGGACCATCACACATGGGGTTGGTGACCATCGCACGGGGCTGGGGACCGTCACACACAGGTGGTGACCATTACACGTGTCTGGGAACCATCACACATGGGGTTGGTGACCATCGCACGAGGCTGGGGACCATCACACGTGGCTGGTGACCATCACGCATGGTTGGTGACCATCGCATGGGGCTGGGGACCATCACACGTGGCTGGGAACCGTCACACGAGGCTGGGGACTGTCACGTATGACCGGTGACCATCACACATGGGTGGTGACCATCACACATGGGTAGTGACCATCACATGTGGCCGGGGACCATCGCACGAGGCTGGGGACTGTCACACGTGGCTGGTGACCACCACACATGGGTGGTGACCATCACATGGGGCTGGGGACCGTCACACGTGGCCGGGGACCGTCACGGGGGGGGGGCATCAGGGGGTGTCACCGGGTGTCCCCGGGGTACCTTCTTGTCCTGCAGGTCGGTGGAGAGCTCGTAGCTGTCGCTCAGAGCCTTCGGCCTCTTGCTCTCCTCCTCCTCCTCCTGCTTGCGCAGGGCCACGCTGGCGGGCTGGGGTGGCAGCCGGGGCCAGGCCAACCCCGGGGAGCCCCCCCCGGGGCCCCCCCCGGACCCCCCCGGTCCCTGGGGGGCCGGTTGAGGGAGGCCACGGTACGGGGGGGGTCGCCCGGGGCTGTCGGGCACCGGACCCCCACCCTCGCTGCCCGGCGCCTCGCCGTCCACGCTGTGGGGACATCGCGTCACCCCCACGTCGGGACCCCACCTGAATCCCCCTGAGACCCCCCCCATGCCACCCCAAGACCCCCCCCAAACCCCATCAGCAGCCTGGAGCCACCTGAGCAGGGACCCTGGGGACATGGGCACGGGGACACGGGGGCGTGGGGACACCCAGACACATGGACATGGGACGTAGGGACAAGGGGACACACGGACACGGGACACATGGACACAGACATGGGGACGCGCGGACATGGGGACACCTGGACACAGACGTGGAGATGCATGGACGTGGGGACACGCGGGCATGGGACACACGGACACGGGGAGACATGGACATGACCAACACGGGGACACACGGACATGACAGACATGGGGTCAGGGACACGGGACACATGGACATGGGGACACATGGACATGAGGACACAGGGACACACGGACATGGAACATGGGGACACATGGACATGACCAACACGGGGACACACGGACATGACAGACATAGGGTCAGGGACATGGGACACATGGACATGGGGACATGTGGACATACGGACATGGGACGTACATGGACACACGGACACGGGGACACTTGGACAGGGGGACACAGGGACACATGGACACGGGACACGGGGACACATGGACATGACCAACACAGGGACACACGGACATGACAGACATGGGACACATGGACATGGGACACATGGACATGGGGACACGTGGACATACGGACATGGGACGTACATGGACACACAGACATGGGGACACGTGGACGTCGGGACACACGGACATGGGACGTACATGGACACACGGACGTGGGCACGCACCAGACACAGGGGGGGACACAGACACGGGGACACACGGACTCAGGGGGACACGGACACACCAGACATGGGGACACACGGACATGGGACATGGGGACACACGGACACAGGCAGCCCCCCCCCCCGCCAGCCCTGGGGGGTCCCAGGCATCCGCCCCCCCCCCGCATTGCTGGGGACCCAGGCGTCCAGGAAAGGGGGGGGGACAGGGAAGACGGGGGGTCCCCCAAGAGTCGGGGGGGGGACCAAGGAAGGTGCACAGGACCTGGGGGGGGGGTGTCCCCGGGGGTTTGGAGGGGGGGAGAGGAATGATGATGGGGGGGTGTTAAAGGGGATGGGGGGGGTCTCGGATGAGGGGTGGGGGTTCAGGTTTGGGGGGGTCTCAGGTTTTGGGGGGGGTCTCAGGTTTGGGGGGGGATGTCTCAGGTTGGGGGGGGGGTCTCGGGTTTGGGGGGTGTCTCAGGTTGGGGAGGGGTCTCAGGTTTTGGAGGGGGGGGTCTCAGGTTTGGGGGGGGGTCTCAGGTTTGGAGGGGGGGGTCTCAGGTTTGGGGGGGTCCCCAACTCACCCGTGCAGCAGGCGCTGCCGGAGCGGCCCCCGCCGCCGGTCGGCGGTGCACTGCAGGCACCACATCACGGGGGGGGGGGGGGACGGACACGGGGGGGGGGACACGACACCCCCACGAGTTGGGGGGGGGGTCGTGGGGTGTGGGGGGGGGGACCCGGCTCCTCCGCAGCAGCACCCAAGGCCCGGTCGGCCGGTGAAGGAGAAGGGGGGGGTTGAAGGGGGGGGGGGAGGAGCCGGAGGAGCGACCGGGGTCTTGCCCCCCCCCCCCAAAAAAAAAAAACCAAACTGAAGGGGGAGGGGGGGAGTCCGGGCGCCTGGGTCCCTGATGGGGGGGGGGCTGCCCCCCCCCCCCAATATTTGGGTGGGTGGGCGGATGTCTGGGTCCCCTGGGGGTCTCCCTCTGAGATGGGGGGGGTCTTGCACCCCCCCAAAGTGTGTGTTGGGGGGGGAGGTGGGCCTGGACGCCTGGGGGTGTCGTGTGTGTCCCCCCCCCCAATGGGGGTCTTTGGGGGGGGGGGGGGGGTTTTAGTGGTCTCGCCTGGCTTCAGGCGCATGCGCAGCGCGCCCCCCCCGCGGGCTGGCGGTTGCCATGGGGGACGCGGCGGGCGGGGGCGGGGCCGGCGGGTTGCCGGGGCTGCCGTTACCATGGCGACACGGCGGGGGGGGGGGAGCCCGGATGCCTGGATTCCCCGGGGGGGGGGAGGGGAGGGGGGGTGTTGTGGGGGGGTGGTCCCGGACGCCTGGGTCCCCGGCGCGAGCCCGGCCCCGCCCCCCTCCCCTCTACGTCACCGCCCTCTCCCCCCAAAAATAGCCCGAGGAGGCGCCATGATGGAGGCGTCGCCATGGTAACCGCCCCCAAACAGCCCCACCCCCCCCCCAAAAAAAACCCCCAGCCCCGGGCCCATAGGGCTTCTATAGGTCCCTGGGGAACTACAGGGGCTCCTGTAAGGTCCCTATGGCTCCTACACGGCCCAGGGATCTATAGGGGCCCCTATAGGTCCCCCCCAGGGTTCTACGAGGGGCCCTGTAGGTCCCTGGGGTCCATACGGCCCCTATAGGGCCCAGGGGATCCACACGGTCCCTAGGGAGCTGCAAGGAGCCCCTATACATCCCCTAGGCCCACGCGACACCTATAGGGCCCGGGGGATTTATATGGCCCCTATAGGGCCCAGGGGTTCCACACGGTCCCTAGGGAGCTACAATGAGCCCCTATACATCCCCTAGGCCCACGCAACACCCTATAGGGCCCAGGGGATTTATATGGCCCCTATAGGGCCCAGGGGATCCACACAGTCCCTAGGGAGCTACAAGGAGCCCCTATACATCCGCTAGGTCCATGCGACATCTATAGGGCCCAGGCAACCCATACAGCCCCCGGGGAACCCATACAGTCCCTACATGTCCCTGGGGGCCATACGGCCCCTACAGTATCCATAGGGTCTCTATGACCCCTCTACAGCCCAGGGGTCTGTGCAGCCCATACGACAGCCGGGGGTCCATAGGACCCCTATAGCTCCCTTAGGGCCCCCACGGCACGCCCACAAGGTCCATACAGCCCCTATGCTGCCCCGTAGGGCTCTGTGCAGCCCATATAGCACCATATAGCCCCTATACTGCCCTGTGGGTCTCTACACAGCCCATATAGCCCCCTATACTGCCCCACAGGGCTCTGTGCAGACCATATAGCACCTATATTGCCCCATGAGACTCTGTGCAGCCTATACAGCACCATATAGCCCCTACACTGCCCTGTGGGTCTCCACGCAGCCCATATAGCACTTACACTGCCCCATGGGGCTCTGTACAGACCATATAGCCCCTCTGCTGCCCCATGGGGCTCTGTGTAGCTTGTATAGCACCATATAACCCCTATAGTAGCCTGTGGGGCTCTGTACAGCCTATATAGCACTGTATAGCCCCTATACTGCCCCATAGGGCTCTATGCAGCCCCTATACGGCCCCGTAGGGCTCTATGCAGCCTATATAGCACTGTAGAGCCCCTATACGGCCCCGTAGGGCTCTGTACAGCCTATATAGCACCGTATAGCCCCTATACTGCCCCATAGGGCTCTATGCAGCCTATATAGCACTGTATAGGACCCTATACGGGCCCCGTAGGGCTCTATGCAGCCCCTATAGCACCATATAGCTCCTATATGGCCCCGTAGGGCTCTATGCAGCCTATATAGCACTTGGGGGGGGGGCCATATGGCCCCTATAGGGCCCAAGGGCCCGGGGTGGGGGGGGGGCACCCCTGGGGTAACCCAGGCATGCGGGGGGGGGGGCTCTTACCTGTGGGTGGGGGGGGAGGTTGAAGCGGCCGAGAGGACCCATGGGTGGCACCTGGAGGGTGGGGACGGACGGACAGACGGACGGACGGACGGGGGGTGATGGATGGATGGACAGACGGGGGGACAGACGGACGTCTACTCCTCCCTATGGCGGGACGGACGGACGGACGGACGGATGGGGGGGGTGGATGGACGGGGGTGTGGGGGGGGACAGACAGACGGACGGAGCGGGATGGGGACAGGCGGGCAGTGGCGGGGGGGGTGGCGGACGGACGGACAGCCGGACGGACGGGGAGGAGAGAGAGAAAGAGGAGAGAAAACACGAGTCAAGAGCTGGAGGGGGGGGGGACAGACACACGGACATGGGGTGGGGGGACGGGACACGAGTCGGGGGGGGAATGGGACGGGGGGGGCAATGGGATCCAGTAGATCCCCAGGGATTTTTGGGGGGGGGGGGGAATCGGCCCCACGGCGGCGGGTCCCGGCCCTCCCCCCCCAATCCCCACCCAAGGGGGGGGACGACACGCCCCCCCCCAGGCATCCGGGTGCCCCCCCCCAACCCCCACCCTAAGGTGGGGGGGGGGGGTGTCCCAGCCGTCCGCGCGCCCACACTCACGTCATGACGGATCCAAAATTTGGGGGGGGGGGGGGGGGGGGGAATTTCACGCTGGGGACCGAGGCGGCCGGGCTCTCAGGCCTGACAAACTCATTACAGGCAATGCCCCCCCCCCACACCCTCTTCCTGCCCCCCCCCGCTCCAGGATTCGGAAACCAGAGGCCGGAATTCCTCCCCGCCCGGACGCCTGGGTCCCTTGGGGGGGGGGGGAGAAGGGGGGGGAGCACGGCCTCGCACGAGGACGGCGTGCGAGGCCCACGTGCGCACGGGGCGGGAGGGTCACTCCTCGTCCGGTGTCGCGCGTCGCACGCCCGTGGATGGCGTCGCACGGCGTCGCACGCCCACGCACGGGGCTGCACGCCAACGCACGGGGTTGCAACACCCCTGCACGGGGTGGCGGGGCTTTGCACACCCTCGCACAGGCTCACATGGCGTCGCACACCCTTGCACGGGCTGCACAGCGTTGCACACCCACGCACAGGGTTGCGCGGGCACCGTGCAGCCTTGCACGGGGTTGCACGCCCATAGCGCAGCATTGCAGAGGGTCGCACGGCATCGCGCGTGCTTGCACGGGGTTGCACGCCCATGCACAGGGTCGCACGGCATCACACACCCGCGCACAGCATTGCACGGGGTCGCACAGCTCCGCACACACTTGCACGGGGTTGCACAGTGTTGCACGCTCATCCACAGGGCTGCACAGCATTGTGCAGCCTTGCACAGCTTTGCACGCCCATGCACAGGGTTTGCACGGTGTTGCACACCCTTGCATGGCCTCACACAGCATTGCACGCCCTTGCACGGGGCTGCGCAGCATTGCACACCCATGCATGAGGCTGCACGGCATTGCGCAGCTTCGCGCACCCCTTGCACGGGGTTGCACATCCACGCACAGCATTGCACAGGGTTTGCATGGCGTCGCACACCCTTGCACGAGGCTGCACAGCTTTGGACACCCATGCACAGGATTTCACGGCGTTGCACACCCTTGCACGGCTTCACACAGCGTTGCACGCCCACGCACAGGGTTGCACAACATTGCATGCCCTTGCATGCGGCTGCACAGCGTTGCACACCCGTGCATGGAGTTGCACGGCATTGCGCAGCCTCACGCACCCTTGCACGGGGTTGTACGCCCGTGCACAGCATCGCACGGGGGTCGCACGGCATCGCACGCCCTTGCACGAGGCTGCACGCCGTCGCACGCCCACGCACGGGGTTGCACGGCGTTGCACACCCTTGCACGCCCTCGCATGCCCTCGCACAGCAGGGCTGGACACCCACCCCCCCTCCCAGATTTGGGGGGGGGCACCCGGGGGGGGGGAGAACACGGCGCCGGGGGCGGGTCCCCGGTTGCCATGGCAACGCTCCCCCCCCCCTTGCCCCCCCCCGCTGTCACGCCTCCCCCGGCGCTGTCATCGCTGTCACCCGCCGCCCGCGCCGTCTCCTGGCAACCGCCCCGCGTGCGCCCGCCGCCCCGGCAACGCGCACCCCAGGACAGCCCCCCCCGTACCCCGTCACGACATGACAGGGCCCGTCACAACATGACGGGGCCCGTCGTGATATCTCGGGCCCGTCATGACATCTCGGGCCCGTCGTGACATCTCGGGCCTGTCGTGACGTGTCGGGCCCCGCCCGTTGCGACATGGCAGCCCTGCTGCGATATGTCAGCCTCGTAGCGATATATTGGCCCCGTCGCAATACGTCAGCCCTATCGCGATGGGCCAGGGCCTGTTGCAACAGGTCAGCCCCCGTTGCGATACATCAGCCTCGCTGTGATGCAGCAGCCCTATTGCAATGAGCTGTGGCCTGTCGCAACAGGTCAGCCCCATTGCAATACATCGGCCCCGTCGTGACATGCCAACCCTATTGCAGCGGGCTGGGGCCCGTCGCGACAGGTCAGCCCCGTTGCAATATGTCGGCCTCGGTCGTGACGCAGCAGCCCTATTGCAACACGCCGGGTCCTGTCACGATAGGCCATCCCCGTTGCAATACGCCGGCCTCATTGCGACACGCCGGGTCCATCGCGACATGCCGGGTCTGTTGTGACATGCCAGGTGTATCGTGACATGCTGGGTCCGTGGCGATAGAATAGCCTCATTGTGACAAAACTGCCCCGTCGCGACACGCTCACCCCGCCCCCCCGGGAGCGGACCCAGGCGTCCGGGGGGGGAAGGGGGGGGATTGGGGGTGGGGCGTGGGGTCAAAGGGCATGGGGGGAGGGGCGGTACTGACCTCACTGTCCTCGAGCTGTCCCGGTCCGACCTGGGGGGGGGAGAAGGGGGAGGGTCAGCGAGCGGCACGGCCCCCCCCCCCTCCAGGGGACCCCCCTCCCCCCATCCCTGGGCATCTGCGAGCCCCTCCCCCACCCCCCCCTCCCCCCTCCCCCCACCCGGGCGTCCGGCCAGGCCGGACAGACGGGGTGACCGGTGGGGGGGGGGCCGTGACGCGCGTGTCGCCATGTCCGCCCCCCCCCCGCAGCTCCCACACCTGCTCCGACACCCCCCCCCGCACCGGTGTAATGAGTTGTGTCTGGCCTCAGCCTTCTACAAGGTTTGGGGCGGGGGGCAGATGCTGGGGTCCCTTTTGGGGGAGGGGGATGGGGGTGGGGGAGGGGTTGGGGGCTGGGTGGGGGAGGGGACGGGGTTGGGGGTTGGGGGGGGGGGTCCTTACTTGCGCTGGAGGGTGGTGGCGGGGCTGGTGCTGGCGCTGGTGCTGTGTCCTCCCCCCCCGGGACTGGAGCTGCGGGAGGGTCCCCGACTGAGCGGCCCCCGCGGCCAATCCCGGTCCCAATCCCGATGGGAAGCGCTGCAACGATCCCGGGAACACGGAGCAGGATACGACCCCTCCCGGTCCATACAAGTCGGATAATGACCGTCCCGGCCCCGATACTGCAGCTCTCGTTCTACGTGGCTCTGATATTGCCCGTCCCGGTCTATACGGCTCGTATACTGCCCCGTCCTGGTCCATACGGCTCGTATACTGCCCCGTCCCGGTCCATACGGCTCGTATATTGCCCGTCCCGGTCCGTATGGCTCTGATATTGCCCGTCCCGGTCCGTACGGCTCGTATACTGCCCATTCCCGGTCCGTATGGCTCTGATATTGCCCATCCCCGGTCCGTACGGCTCTGATATTGCCCGTCGCGGTCCGTATGGCTCGTATATTGCCCGTCGCGGTCCATACGGCTTGTATATTGCCCGTCGCGGTCCGTATGGCTCGGGTATTGCCCGTCGCGGTCCATACGGCTTGGATATTGCCCGTCGCGGTCCAAATGGGGCTGATATTGGAGATCCCGCTCCAAGCAGCCGTGATACTGCCCGTCCCGGTCCATACGACCCGTATATTGCCCGTCCCGCTCCGTACGGCTCATATATTGCCCGTCCCGCTCTGTACGAGCCTGGTAAGGTCTGTCACGATCTTTACGGCTCTGGTAGGACCTGTCATGATCGGGACGGTTGGGATACGGCCCGTCGCGGTCCGTTAACGCCTCGTATTGCCCGTCGCGATCCATATGAGCCGGGTAGGGTCTATCCCGGTCCGTACGTCCGGCGTATTGCCCGTCGCGATCCAAGTGCTCCTGGTATTGCCCGTCACGATCCAGATGCTCCTGGTATTGCCCGTCGCGATCCAGGTGGGGCTGGTATTGCCCGTCGCGGTCCGTACGGCCGGTATATTGCCCGTCGCGGTCTACGTGCCCCTGGTAGGGGAGGTCCCGGTCCGTATGGGGCGGGTATTGCCCGTCACGGTCCGTATGGGGCACGTAGGGGAGGTCGGGGTCGGCGCAGGGTGGGTATTGCCCCTCCGGGTCCAGGTGGTTTTGGTATTGACCGTCGGGGTCCACGTGGCCCTGGCGGAGGCGGGGGGGGGACATTGGGCTGGCACCGGGGGCTGGGGCTATATGGTCCTGGGAACATATAGACCTGGACTGGCCCTATAGCCCTTGGACCCCTAACCTGATCCATATGGCCCTGAGGCCCCCCCCTGACCCAGCCCATATGACCCTGGGACCCCTATCGTGGTCTATATGGCCCTGAGACCCCTATCGTGACCCAGCCCATATAGCCCTTAGCCTCCTGACTCGGACTATATGGCCCTGAGACCCCCCTGACCCAGCCCATATGGCCCTGAGTCCCCTGACCTGGTCTATATGGCCCTGGGACCCCCCCCCGAATGAGCCCATATGGCCCTGAGACCCCTGTCCTAGTCTATATGGCCCCGGAACCCCCCCAACCTGGTCCATATGGCCCTGAGCCCCCTGACCTGGCCCATATGGCCCTGGGACCCCCCCAGTGCCACCTGCCCCAGTCTGTAACCCCCCCCAGGACCCCCAACCCAGCCCATATAGCCCCCATATGGGGGTCTTGGTCCATATTACCCCATAACTCCCCCCCCCCCCCAGTCTCTATACCCCCCAATATAGGGGTCCCCGGTCCATAGCCCCCCCCATAAGCCC
>NW_026293173.1:0-38298 GCF_026419915.1 Harpia harpyja | reverse complement strand
CCTCCCCATCCCATCCACTGTCACTCTATGGAGCTCCCAGTCCATCCCAGTGCCCCCCAGTCCCTTTCCGTGTCTCCCCAGTCCAACCCAGTCCCTTCCAGTTTCCCCCAGTCCTTTCCAGCATCCCCCAGTAAGCCGCAGTCCATCCCAGTCCTTCCCGGCATCCCCCAGCCCTTCCCAGTAAGCCTCAATCCCTCCCAGTCCTTCCCAGCGCCTCCCAGTCCTTCCCAGTAAGCCGCAATCCCTCCCAGTCCTTCCCAACACCCTCCAGTCCCTCCCAGTAAGCCACAACCCCTTCCAGTCCTTTCCAGTGCCACCCAGTCCACCCCAGTACCCCCCAGCAGCCCCCCAGTCCTTCCCAGTCTCCCCATTTTCCCCACCCAGTGCTCCTCCAGCCCCTCCCCAATCCCCAATCCATCCCAGTCCCCACCCAGTGCCTCCCAGTCTCCCTTCCCAGTCCCCTCCAGTCCCACCCAGTCACTCCAGAGCCCTCCCAGTCCCGCCCAGCATCACTCTGGTGCCCCCCTGGTCCCATCTAGCATCATGCCAGTGCCCCCCAGTGAGTTCCCAGTGCCTCCCAGTGCCCCCAGCTCACGGGTCCCGGGCACCCGCCATGGCTCTGGGCGACACCCGGGCACCTCCGCCCCCGATTTATAGACGGGAAACCACAGCCCTGAGTCATGGCGGGGGCGGGGGGCCGGGGATGGGCCCCCCCAGACCCAAAAGGGCACCCCAAAACAGCGGGGGAAGCAACGGCCCCGAAGGGATGGGGAACAGACACCCCCAAAATGCAGAGAAATGCCCCAAAATAGACCGGACAGAAACACCCTGAATTGGCTGGATAGAGACACCCCGAAACGGAGAGAAATGCCCCAAAATGGCTGGGCAGAGACACTTCAAAATAATCGTGAAGAAACACCCTGAAACCTGCAGAAACGTCCCAAAACGCCTAGACAAAGACACTGCAAAATGTGGAGAAATGCCTCAAAACAACTGGGCACAGACACCCTAAAATGGCTGGGCAGAGACACCCCAAAATGTGGAAAAATGCCCCAAAACAACCAGGCAGAAACACCCCAAATCAGCCAGGCAGAGACACCCCAAAAAGAGGAGAAATGCCCCAAAAGAGCTGGGCACAGACACCCTAAAATGGCCGGCCAGAGGCACCCCGAAATAACCAGGGAGAAACACCCTGAAACCTGCAGAAATACCCCAAAATGGCCGGACAGAGACACCCCAGATCGGCCAGGCAGAGAGGCCCCCAAAATACAGAGAAATGCCCCAAAATGACCAGGCACAGACACCCCAAAATGCAGAAAAATGCCCTCCAAATGACTTAGCAAAGACACCTCAAAACAGCTGGACAGAAACATCCCAAAATGCTTAGAAATGTCCCAAAATGGCCAGGCAGAGATATCCTACAATGGCTGGACAGAGACACCCCAAAATATCCGCAGAGAAACACGCTAAAACCTGCAGAAATGTCCTAAAATGGCCGGTCAGAGACACCCTGAATTGGCCAGGCAGGGACACCCCAAAATGAGGAGAAATGCCCCAAAACAGCTGGGCACAGACACCCTAAAATGGCCGTAAAGACACACCTCAAAATGCAGAGAAATGCCCTAAAATGGCTAGGCAGAAACACCCCTAATTGGTCTGGCAGAAAACCCCCAAAATCTGGAGAAAATACCCCAAAAAGATGAGGCAGATACACCCCAAATCGTCCAGGCAAAGGCACCCCAAAATGCAGATAAATGCCCCAAAATGGCCAGGCAGAGACACCCCAAATTGGCCAGGCAGACACCCCAAAATGCCCAAAATGGCCAGGCAGAGAAAACCCAAAACCAGCCAGGTGGAAACACCCCAAAAGCGGGAGAAATGCCCCCAAAACAGCACCCTGAAACAGCCAGATGGTGACACCCCAAAACAGGGGTGCTGCCCTCCCATTCCTGTGTCCTGTCATGCCAAAAAACACCCCGAAACGCCCCCCCAAAAATGCTGTCGGAAAAAGCAGCTACAACACACTCCCAAAAGCCGGGAAATGCACCAAAATGGACCCGAATCGCTTGGGCACCCTCAAATCCTTAAAAATTGCTCAGAAAGGGTAAAACCCCTTAACAAAGCCCCCCTCCATACCCCCATAATTTGGGGGGGGGCGTTTGCCAGCTGCAGGCCCCAACTTTTGCCCTTTTCGCGAGGAAATGGCGCACCTGAAACCCGCCGGTTTAATGTTATTTTTTTGACGCTTTCCGAGCCCGAATTCGCCCCACTTTAACCCAAACCTGCTCCCGGTTTCAGCACACTGGGACCTCTCCCCGGTTTCAGGAGGGAAAGGGGGGGTTGGGGGTGTTTTTTTCCCCCCCGGGGACTTCCCCAGCTCGAAGCGACTTGAAACTCGCCCTGAGACAGCAGGAAACCGGGGTGGGGCGGGGGGCGGCCAGGGGACCCAGGCGTCCGGGCCTGCTCCACTCCCCCCCCCCCAAATGCCTCCCTGCCCCGCCACAGGGACCCCCCAACCCCGTCCCCGTGGCGGCCATGTGCCGCGGCGTGAGGGCATGTGCGGGCCCCTTGTGCGAAGGCCCTCGCACACTGGCTGCCCCCCCACCCCGCCTTGTGCCTGTGTGTGTTGGGGTGCAGCCCCCCCATCTGTCATCCCCCCTGAACCCCGCTTACCCAGCAGCACCCTGCTCGCCTGCCCGCCCTGCCCGTGGCACCCCGCTTTTTATGGTACCCCCCCCGTGATGTCAGAGAACCCTCCCCCTCTTGAGGGGGGGGTCCTGGGGGGCCCCCCCAAATCCTTCACACACACCCCCCGCTTCCGCCCCCTCCCCATGGGGATGGGGGGGGCACCAGCACCGCCCCAAACTTTCACTTGTGCTGAAGCTCCCTTTTGGGGGGTGGGGGTCACAAAGGGACCAAGGCGTCCTGAGGACCCCGCTTCGCCCCCAGTGCCCCCCCCCCCAAGGGGTGCAGGCATCTGGGGGACCTCGCTTTGCCCCCCCACGGCCCCTGGAGACCCAGGAGTACAGGGATGCCCATTTAACCACCACCCCCAAGACAACCCCCCAGTCTCCAGGACCCCCCCAAATACCCCTCAGCGTCCTGGGGGGGGGGACCCCCCCGTTTCACCCCCCCCCCCCTCCCCTCCCCCTCCACTGGGACCCATGCACCCCTCTTCCCCCGCCCCGGGACCCCCCATAAGCCCCGCCCAGACCACGCCCCTCCCCACCGCCCACAAGCCCCGCCCCCGCCGCCTGCGCAGCCCCCTCCCGGCCACGCCCCCTCCCGCCATGGCCGGGCACCCGC
Source organism: Harpia harpyja (assembly GCF_026419915.1). Lineage (NCBI taxonomy): Eukaryota > Metazoa > Chordata > Aves > Accipitriformes > Accipitridae > Harpia > Harpia harpyja. Next base: position 34,992 of record NW_026293173.1, on the reverse strand, counting down.
CTCCGCCCCGGCGCCCCCCCCCTCCCGCTCCTTGGCCGGACTCCCGGCATGCCCCGCGCCGGGGGGGGCCCTTCCCAGCCTGCCCCGCGGCCCGGGACCCCCCCTCACTCCCCTTGGACCCCCCCTCCTTCCCCCCATGCCCCCCCCCGGCGGCTTTCCCCCCCCCCCCGGACTCCTGGCTCCCGGTCCCGTCCATCCCGGACGCCTGGGTTCCCCTGGGGGACCCCCAGAACCCCGTGTCCCCCCCCCCGGGGGACCCCGACACCCCCCGCGCCCCCCCCCGGGGGGGGGGTCCCGGCGGGTCCTTTTCGCTGACGCTTTGGGGCTCCCCCTTACCCGCCTGCGGCAATACCGGCCCTGGGACCCCCGGGGGCGGGGGGGGGGTGTCCCGGGGGGGGGCGGCGGGGGTTTTGGGGGACCCCCCCCAGGGTGGGGAGGGGGGCGCGGGGGGGGGAGCAGCCCCCCGTGAGCTGGATGAGGCCTGGGAAGGGCAGGTAAGAGACTGGGGGGGGGGGGCCCAAAACTGCATGGGGGGGCCCACCCCCAAAAATGAGGTCAACGCCCCCCCCCTCCCCGCATGCGCCCCTCTAAATTGGGGGGGGGGGGGCTATGGGGCATGCCTGGGTCCTCCCCCCCCCGAATGTGGGTCACCCTCTGGGGGGGCGGCAGACGCCGCCCCCCTGCCCCCCAATTTTTTTTGGGGGGGGGTGGTCCTCTCCGATGACCCCCCCCCGTGTCCCCCAAAAAGGCCACAGGAGGCAGAGGACGTGCAGCCCCCCACCCCCTGACCGCGGCACGGGTAAGTATCACCCCCCATCTAAATTTTAGAGGTACCCCCCCCCAAATTTTAGAGGTACCCCCCAATTTTAGGGGTACCCCCCCCAACACCCCCCCCTTTCCATCCCACAGAGCCTGACCCTTCCCCAACACCCCCCGTGGATGCGGAGCAGCCCCTGGCACAGGTGAGACAACCCCCCCCAAAAAAAGTGGGGTGCCCCCTCCCTCCAGGAGGAGGGGGTACCCCAAAATCCTGCCCCCCCCCCCAGGGCGCCGAGGAGGAGGCGGTGGCACGGGAGCTGGAGCAGCTCTACCTCTCCCACCTCCGCCGGCTGCGGGGGGAGCCCGGCGACAACGGGGGCCCCCCCCCGAGAAACGGGGGTCCCCCTTTACCCGAACGAGCCCCCAACACCTCGTTAGCTAATGAGATGGCGCTGCGTTACGAAGCGGGAGGGGGTCGCCGCAGCCCCCCGGTTTTATTAGGGAGGGGGGGGGGCCGGTGGAGGGGGCCTTAGTGGTGCCGGCGAGGCCCCCCCGGGGGCGGGGGGGGGGGTTGGGGGGGGCCCTGAGGGGGTGCGGGGTGGTGTTGGCCTTGGCCGTACTGGTACCGGTGGCTTGGGGCGATGGGGGGGGCCCCACGGCCGCCCTGGCCTTGGGGCTCTATCTGGCGCTGGCCTGGCTGACATGAAGGGGGGGGGCCCCCCTCCCCCCAAATTTTCACCCCTGAAAGTGTGGGACACCCCCTAAATCAGTCAAGGGGGGGGCTGATTTGCAGCATGGGACTATCAAACTGCACCCCCAAATTTGGGAACTGGCTCCCCCCCACCTTGGGTGGGGGTGGTGGCCATTTTGGGGGACCCCCTCCAGACTCGTGTGAGCCCCCCCCCGGGTTTTGGGGTCCCCCTGTGTACATACAGCCATAGAAAGACAGTCTCCCCGAGTCCTTGTGGGGGTGATTGCGATGGGGGGGGGATTTTTGGGGTGCAAAGTGGGGGGGAAGTGGGTTGGCTCTCCCTCTTGGGGGGGGGGGGCTGGTTTCCCTCCCCCCCTTCTTTCTCTGTCGCAGCCGTTTCCTGCCCCCAGGGAAGGTCCCCAGCAAAGGTCACGGGCCCTGTGGGTGACAAACAGCCCCCCCCCCGGGGAGATTTGGGGAGGGGGGGCCCTGGCTTCCCACCGGGTGGGACGGCGGGGGGGGGGCTCACCCTTGGTGTCACGACATGGTTGTGGCCTGTGTGATGATGGAGGGGGTCCACGTCCCCCGGGAGGCATCCGGGACGGGGGGGAGGGCTGTCCTCAGCCCTCAGGGAGGCAGCTGGGGGGTCCTTAGCCCACTGCGGGGGGTCCTCAGCTCTCAGGGAGGCAGCTAGGGGGGTCCTCAGCCCTCAGAGAGGCAGCTAGGGGGGGGTCCTCAGCCTGCTGGGGGGGGTCCTCAGCCCTCAGAGAGGCAGCTAGGGGGGTCCTTAGCCTGCTGGGGGGGTTTCTCATCCCTCAGGGAGGCAGCTGGGGGGGTCCTCATCCCTCAGGGAGGCAGCTGGGGGGGGGGTCCTTAGCCCACTGGGGGGGGTCCTCAGCCCTCAGGGAGGCAGCTGTGGGGGTCCTTAGCCCACTGGAGGGGGTCGTCAGCCCTCAGGGAGGCAGGTAGGGAGGGTCCTTAGCCTCCTGGGCATAGGCGGGGGGGTCCTCATCCCCTGGATGCAGTCGAACGGGGTTCCCGGCACCCCCGGACCCACCGGTGTAGGCCCCGCAGCGGAAAGCGGCCGCGACACCGCCGTCCCCTCAGAGGGTCCCGACGACTCTGGGCGACGGGGCGGAGCTTCGCGCCTCGCCACGTCACGGCGGGGCGCTCGCGCCGGCCGCACGTGCGCGCCGCGCGCTGCGGCTGTGCGCACCCCCCCCCCCCAGTTGCCCGCCAAAGGGAGTGGCGCCGATTGGTTGCGCGATCCCCCGCCCCACGTGACAGGCGTCGCCACGGTAACCGGCTGGCGAGGGGGAGGGGGGGAGAGGCGGGCAACCAATGGGCGGCGCCGCGTGACGAAAGGGGTGGGCGGGGCGAGGCGGCGGCGCGCGCGCTTTTCGGCCGTTGGGCGGCGGCCGTTAGGGGCCTAGCGAGTGCCGAACCGCCCCCGCCCCGCCGGTACCGTCGCCATGAGCGGGGCCGGGGCGGACCGGCCTTCTCCCGCCAAACTCCGCCGCCTGGAAGCTGCCAGCGAGACGGATCCCCCCATCGCCTCTACCCGCCGAGAAACGTCACCTCCCGCCGGAGGTCGCGGTGAGGGCGGCGGCGCGCGTGCGCCAGGAGCAGCGAGCGGGCATGCGCAGTGCGCCGGCGCGCCGGCGCCCCCTGGCGGAGGCTTGGAAACTACCGCTTCCCTTAGGGGGGGCCTGAAGACCACCGTGGGGCCCAAAGGGCGCCTGGAAACCGACGTCACCCCCCTGCTTGGAGCAGGGCAAGGGGGGTCTGGAGACCACCAGGGAGGTCATGGGGAGCCTGGAGACCACCGGGGAGGTCACAGGGAACCTGAAGACCAACGGGCACAAGGGGAGCCTGGAAACCACTGTCACCTGCTGCTTGGAGCAGGGCAAGGGGGATCTGGAGACCACCAACGAGGTCACAGGGAGCCTGAAGACCACCAGTGAGGTCATGGGGAGCCTGAAGACCACCAACAAGCGCAAGGGGAGCCTGGAGACCGCTGTCACCCCCGCTGCTTGGAGCAGGGGAGAAGGAGCAAGGGGGGCCTGGAGACTGCCACCCGAGCTCAAGGAGTGTCTGGAGACCGCCACCATCGCCTGCTCACAGCAAAGCCGAGGTGAGAAAAGGGTCCCAGAGCCCAAAGGGGGTCCAGCCCCCAGTGTACGGCAGAAAGGCCACAGCCTGGAGGAGTGTGCAGTGATTTCTCTGGGTGAGGATGAGGAGGAAGAGGAGGAGGAGGAAGGCCCCAGGAGGTACCTGGCGGCCCTGGAGGCCGTGCAGCTGGAGCTGGAGGCCGTGGAGGAGCAGGCAGCTCGCGCCTTCCGCCGCCTCCGCGCTAAATTTTGGCTCCGCCGGCGGCCGCACCTGCAGCGCCGCAACCGCCTCATCCAGCACATCCCCGGCTTCTGGGTCACTGCCGTATCCTTTTTTTGGGGGGGGGGGGGGGGGGATGTTGGAATTTTGAGGGGGGGAACATACGACAAAGCCAGGCCTCCGGCTTTCCTTAACTCCCCTCCCCAGTTCCTGAACCACCCCCAGCTCTCGGCCCATGATCAGCGACCGCGATGAGGATGCCCTCAGCTACATGACGAGCTTACAGGTGCCTGCGTGCCCCCGGGGGGGTTGTGGGGAGATGGGGGGGGGGAATGGGGGAGCCCCCCCCTCCCCCAGAGAGTGAGGAGGAGGAGGAGGAGGGTGACGTACTTGGACACCTGGATCCCGCAGGTGGAGGAATTTGGCCAAGCCCGACCCGGGTGCAGGATCCGGTTCTTCTTCAGCGTCAATCCCTACTTCCAGAATGACGTTGTGGCCAAGGAATTCGTGCGCGGTCCCTCTGGTGGGTGAGCACCCCCACTTCCTACAACCTAGGGAGGGATTTTGGGGGGTCCGAAGTGACCCCCTCCTTCTCCCCCCTGCCCCCCCCCAGGTCACCTGGTGTCCCATTCAACCCCCATCCGATGGTGGCAGGGGCAGGACCCCCGTTCTCGTCCCCACAAGGGTCCACCGGCCCCCCGCAGCTTTTTCGCTTGGTTTGGGGACCACAGCTTCCCTGCGGGAGATCGTATTGCTGAGGTGAGTCCCAGTGCTCCCAGTACCTCCTCCCAGTGCTCCCAATACCCCCCTGACAACCCCCACCCCCCCAAAAAATCTCTCCCCAAGATCATCAAGGAGGAACTATGGCCAAACCCGCTGCAGTTCTACTTGTTGGGCGAGGGCGCCGAGGGGATCCCTGAAAGGTCAGCCGCACTGCAGGGGGGTGGCCAGGGGGTACCCCCGGGATTTTGGGGGTGCTGGGGAAGGAACCCCAAAGCTTTATCCCCCCCCTCGCTAACGCCCCCCACCCACAGTGAGAGCGGGGAGGACTGTGTGGTGATCGTAGACGATGATGAGGACGTGCAGGAGATCCTCGATGACGGGGATGGTAAGTGACATCCCTCCCTCTCCGGGGGGTATCCCAATACCTCTCACCTGGGGAAATGGGGGGCTGGGAGCACCCCCCAATTCCCCCTGACCCCCCCCAAGTCCTCTTGGGGGGGGGGGGGCTGACTTTGTGTTGTGTCCCCCCGCCCCCCAGGCAGTGGTGTGGAAGAGGTCCTGCCTGAGGAGCCCCCCAGCCCCTCAGCTGGACAGACGAACCCCAATGGGGGCAGAGAGTAATTGCGGGGGGGGGCTGGGGGGTGCTCCAGCCCCCCCCTCCCCCTCAAGGCATTGCGGGTAACGAGGGGCTGGGGGGGGCCCCCAACACAGCTCAGGGTGTTTGTTGGCCTTGAAACCCCCCCCCAACCCGAGGCCCCCCCTCCAGGAACCCCCCATGGCAGGGGGGGTGTCCCCAGTCTCCCCAACTCCTTGGGGTTCCCTCCCCCAAATCTCCCCCCCTCCCCACAGAGAGAGAGAAATACAACTAATTTAGGACCTTTTTTGTACATTTTGGGTCAAGATCTTGTAAAATTGTCATTTTATATCTAAAAGTATATTATAATAAAGATTATAAACGGGGTACATGGACGCTCCCCTGAACCCCCAAATCCCCCGCCTTAGCAGGTGATCATGTCAAAAGGGGGGTGGCGGAGGCATTTGGGGTGCTTTTATTCCTTTAGATCATTTCCCCACCCCACCCTCAACTTTGGGGGAGGGGAGCTCTCGGGCCACCTGGATTTGGGGGGTCCCCCGCTGGTTCCTCGTTGAGGGGGGAGGGTCGGATACCGAGAGCGAGGAGGGCCCCCAGCAGCTGCTCCCGGGCGTCCCCAGCGAAGCGATGCCGTAGGAAAGCGGGGAGCCCGCCGCCCAGGGGGACCCGCACCAGCCCCTGCACCTGGGAGGGGGGGGGCACGGGGATCCCCCAAAGTGCCAGGAACCCCCCTAAACTACCCCAGTGACACCCCCCCCCCGACAGAAAAAAGGTGGGCCAGATGGAGCCCCCCCCCTTCCCCGGTACCCATGTACCCCCGGTGCCTATCCCCCACCTCAACCCCCTCCAGGCCCCAAATAACACCACAACCCCCCTTAAGCTCCCCCCCCAACCGGTGCCGGTGTCGCCCAGCTCTCCCCCCTCCTTGAACCCCCCCCCCCTCAACCGATGCCGGTGTCCCCAAGACCCCCCCAACCGGTGCCGGTGTCCCCAAGACCCCCCCCCCGCCCCTTAAACTCCCCCTCAACGGGTACCGGTGTCCCCAAGACCCTCCCCCCCGCCTTAAACTCCCCCCCCCCAACCGGTGCAGGTGTCCCCCAGCCCCCCCGCCCCTTAAACCCCCCCCCCAACAGATGCGGGTGTCCCCAAGACCCCCCCATCGGGTGCCGGTGTCCTCCAGCCCCCCCTCCCGCCCCTTTAAACTCCCCCCCAACGGGTCCCGGTGTCCCCAAGACCCCCCCCCCACCTCCAGGCCGTGCTCCGGTGCCCGCGGGCCGCCCCTCTCGATGGCCACCAGCTCCTCCCAGGGTAAGCGCCGGATGTAGAAATGCGTCACGAGCCCGGCGTCACTTCCGCTTCCGGTACCACCCGCCGGCCAAACCCTCGCGCCCCGATGGTGCTGGGGTCGTAAGCGTAAACCGGCCGTCGCCGGGCCTAGTTCTTCCCGTAGTTCTCGGTGTAAGCCGGCTTCCAGCGATTCCCCGTCGGGTTCCACCAGCCCCCCCGGGAACCCGAACCGCCCGTCGAACCGCAGTTGCATCTACCGGAGCGGCGGGGATCAGTCACGAAAACCGGCGAGGGGGGTTTCTCCCTCCCCCGCTTCACCAGTACGCACCAGTACGGCGTAGCCAGGCGGTGGGGAGCCGGTGGGTAGAGGGGCGTACAGCATGACGTGGCAGGCGTGCCGCCAGCCCGCTCCCGCTGCCCGGTTCCCGGTACCATTCCGCCCCAAGGCCAAAGCTTCCGCTCGGCTTAGCGGCGCTTGCTCCCCTCTCTCCCACATGGCGGCGCCGCGACGCCGCGCCTCCGCCAATCAGAGGGGAAGGAGGCGGGGCGCGTAAACTGGGAGGCCGCGTCGCCACCAATCAGCGGGGTGAGGGAGAAGCGGAGGCCACGCCCCCACTCTTAACCACCCTCTAGCGACATCAGGCCGCCATGGGGGGCGTGGCCGACGCGGGGAGAGGCGTGGCCAGGCGATACCACGCCCCCTCTCAGTCCTCCTCCCCTCCCCACAGCCACCTCTATCGCCGCGGGGGGGGGGCAGCAGCGAGAGATCCCCCCCGGGGGCCGAGACCTCCCCCCCAAATTACCCCACAACCCCCCCCCCCAGGACCACAAGCCCCCCAGACTATGGGGTGGGGAGAGAGAAGAGGCACAGGCTGGAGAGGGAGGGGGTTTATTGCCCCCCCCCAGCACCAAGGGGGAGTCTGGGGGGTCTCAGGGTGGTGGTGGGGGGCTCCCAAATTCGGGGGGGCCCCTATGAAGCGGAGTCGGAAGCCTCGGAGCTGTCTTTGATGTCGGTGCTCTCGGTGGTTTCGCTCACCTCGCTGAGGTCTTTGCTGTCAGCCCCCCCGTCTTCAGGAGGGGGAGGTACTGCTGGAGGTTGCAGGGGGGCTCCCCCGCTTCCGCAAACCCCCTCCCCACCCCGGGGAGGCTCGGTGGGAGCTGGGGGGCGGCCACGCTCCTTCTGCTCCACCTGCTTCCGCAGCTGTAAGGAGGGGAGGATGTTAAAAAGGGGGTTACAGGAGTCCTGGGCGGGGCCTAAAAAAGATTTGGGGGGACTCCAGGGGGGTGCAGCCCACCCCAGAAAAGCCTTTGGGGGCTCCTGGGGGGGGGGCACTACCTCATCTGCCATTTGGGTGAGGTCCCGCTTCATGGCGTAGGCATCCTCCCCGTCCGCGTAGTATTTGGGCTCCACCTCACTGATCCTGGGCGGGGGGGGGGGGGGGGGAATGACACGTGACACAGGGGGGTTATTTGGGGGGGGCACACATGGGGAGGGGGGTGTTTTGGGGAGGGAGGGGCACGGACAGAGGTGGTTTTGGGGTGCCCCCCCAGGCTAGCCCCCATTTTGTCTCTCAATGTTGCCATGAACTCGCCCATAGCCTCCCTAAACCCCCTCACCCATCCTCCCAGGTGCCCCCCAATACCCCCCAGTCCCCCCAAATCCCCCCCAGCTCCCCCAAATCCCCCCTCCAGCCCCCTCAAAATACTCACTGGAAGTTGAGAGTGTTAGAGTAGAGATGCAGAGCTGCCCGGTTGCTGCCAACCAAAAAAAGAGGGGGCTAGTTACTTTTGGGAGGAAGGGTTCCTGATTGGTTTGTGATTTTGCGGGGGGGGTGTCCCCCTAAGCATTTTATTTGGGGGGGGGGGGGGGGGGCGGGGGGGGTCCTCACCTCTTGCGGACATGGAGGGAGACGTACTTGGCGTTGAAGTTTTCGATCATGGCACGGGACGCCTGGTCCATCAGCTTCTGCGCCAACCCCAAGCGCCGGTGGGATCTCTTCACTGCCTTTTTTTTTTTTTGGAGGAGGGGTTTACAGCCACCGTGGGGTACCCCAAAACCCACCCGGCGCACCCCCAAACTACCCAGACACCCACAGATCTCCAGGATCCTCTAACATCACCTAAAAGAACTCCCAAAACCTTCAAAGAGCAAGCCAAAATTCCTGAAGTGCCCCCCCTAAAGACTGGCAAGGAGCACCCCAAAAACCCTTCAAATGCCCCCAAAAACCCTTAAAGAGCCACCCCCCCCAAACGTTCAGACCTCTCCAAGAGAATCCCCCAAACTCCTCAAGGAGCACCCCAAAATTGCTCAGGTGCCCCCAGAGACCCTCAAAGAGCACCCCAAATGCTCAGACCCACTGCAGGAGCCTCCCCAAACCCCTCAAAGAGCCCCCACAGCCCCTCAAGGAGCTCCCCAAAACCTCTCAAGTGCCCCCCAAACCCTCTGACCACTCCAAGAGTCCCCCAAACCCCTCAAGGAGCCCCCCCAAAGACCCTCAAGTATCCTCAAAACCCCTCCAAGTGCCCCAAATGCTCAGACCTACACCAAGAGCTCCCCAAACCTCTCAGAGTCCCCAAAGACCCTCAAAGAGCACCCCAAAACTCCCCAAAAGCCCCAACCCCTCCTGCAAGAGCACTGCAGATGCTCAGACCACTTCAAAGAACCCCCAAACCCCCCAGAGACCCCCAAAGAGCACCCCAAATCCTTGTGCCCCTCTCCGAGAGTCCCTCAGAATCTTCAAAGAGCCCCAAAGACCCTCAAGGAGCCCCCCAAAACCCCTCAAGTAACCCCAATCCCCCCTCAAAGTGCACCCCAAATGCTCAGACCCATTCCAAGAGACACCCAAACCCCTCAAAGGGGCCCCAAAAGATGCTTAAGGAGCACCCCAAATGCTTGAGCCCACTTTGAGAGCCCCCAAAGAACCTCAAAGAGGCCCCAAAGACCCTTGAGGAGCTCCCCAAAAACCCTCAAGTGCCCCCCAAATCTCTCAAAGATCTCCCCAAATGCTCAGACCCACCCCCAAGAGCCCCCCCAAACCCCTCCAAGAGCCCTCACAGACCCTCAAAGAGTGCCCCCAAACCTCTCAAATGCTCCCCAAAACCCTCTGACCCATTCCAAGACCTCCCCCGAATGACACTATCCGCTGCCTACCAAGGATGTGATGTGCCCGTGAGGGACGTCATCAGGGTCCTCCTCCCTGCAAGACGACACAGGTGTGAGAGGTGGGGGGGGGACTACTGACACCCCCAAATCCTGTCAGCAACTGCCCCTCCACCCACCAAATCAAAGGAAAAGGGGAGGGGGGAGGGAAAGGGTCCCCCCCCTAAACCACACTCACATCTTAGCCAGGACGTAACCCACGATCTTCCCGTTCTCATCTTCAGCGATGTAGGAGAGCTGCGGGGAGGGAAAGGGGGGCAATGGGAGGGGGGACCCAGGTGTCTGGGGGGGACCCATACATCCGGGAGCAGGGAGCGGGGGGACACACATACCTGAGGCCAGGAGAGACCATGGTAAAAATAATATTTCATCTGGTAATTCTCGGGCAGGCAGAGCAGGTTGCAGTGTTGCATGTTCATCAGGTCCTCGGGCTGTCGGTGGGGTGCGTCAGGGCGGTGGTGACCCACAACAGCCCCGGGGGGACGAGGGCGGGGGGGACAGGACGCCCCGAAACGGGCCTGAGCGCTGCCTGACAGCAGCGGGGGACGTCGAGGATGGGGTAGATCCCCGCCAAGGTCACTCACAGGCATCGGGATCGCCCTCAGACCCCCCCCCCCCCCCGGCCCGGTATCCACCTGAGAGCCCCCCCGGGCCCAGTTACCCCACCTCAGATCCCCCTCAGGGACCGGTATCCCCCTCACAGCCCCCACGGGACCGCCAGTTCCCCCCCGCCGCGAGGCCCGGCTGACGCCTTACCGGGGCCCGCATTCACTCCCGGGATCCCGACGCCCTCCCCCCCCCCGCCCAAGACCCCGAGACCCCGGTTCCCTCTCTCCGAGGTCGCCCACCCGCGCATTTCGGATGTTCATGGCTATGGCTACGGCCGCCCCGCCGGTTCCGCCGCCTTCCCTCTCCCCTCTGGCGCCGCTTCCGGCGGAAGGACTCACCCCGACCAATCAGCGCTAAGCCCGCCCACCCCGCTTATCCAGCCCCTGCTCATCCCGCCTCGCGACGTACTGACAGCCGCCTTAGCCAATCAGTGACTGGAGCTTGGGGGGGCGGAGAGGGGGTTAGCCTCGGCCCCCTCTACCCTTTGCCCTCAACCAATCAGAGACGACCTCCGCGCGAGTCACGCGGACCCCAGCCAACCCCACCGCTCAACTGCCGCCAACCAATCACAGCTGCGCCCCGGGAAAGGGGCGGGGGGAGGCTGGGACGACCTTTACCTTCTCCCACCCCCTTTCCTACCCAATCGCGCTTAGCGGCGCAATGGATCGACAGCGCCGTGAGCCAATGGGGAGGGAGGAAAGGCGGGGCAGCGCAGAGCACAGAGAGGCGGCGTGGCTGAACACGCTTTATTGCGGGGGAAGGGGGGTCCCCAAGGAGGAGGCGGGGGTCCCTACGCCCAGGATGGGTCCCGTGGAGTGTCCCCACGGTGGGGGTGTCCCAGCTACTGGGGTGCCCCTGGTGCACATTCCGGGGAGGGGGGGATCCCCCAAATCCCAGGGGTATCCCCACTCGTGGCGGGGGGGCACTCATGGAGGTGTCCCCAATCCACGTGTCATCCCCCCTACTCACCCCAGGGAGCTTCATGGCCATCCACCCCTGGGGTTACAGGGAGCATTCCCCACTGTGGACACCCCCCCCCAACACCCCAAAACTGGGGTACAGCCCCCCTCCCCCCCCCCAAAAAATTAAGGCTGCATGCGGAGGGCCCCGTCCAACCTCACCACCTCCCCGTTGACCATGGGGTTTTCAGCCAAGGCCTGGACGAGGTGGGCGTATTCAAGGGGGTGTCCCAAACCGCGAAGGAAAAGGCACTTGTTGCCCCAAAAAATTACGAACTCGTTCGGGCAAACCAGCCAATAACGGAGTGGAGAACAAACCTGAGGGGAAAACAACACCCCCCGCCCCAGAAAAAAAAAATTAAAAGGGGTGAATTACAGCCCTCCCCCGCCTCCCATTTCCCATTCAATGTGTCATCCCCCTCGAAAAAAAACTTAAAATAAAGGGGGTGAATTATGTGTGTGTGTCCCCCATATCCTTACCTGGAGCAATGGTGACCACCCGGATCCCCAGCGGCGCCAGGTCACGGGCGATGGGGAGGGTCATACCCACGATGCCGCCCTTGGAAGCCGAATAAGCTGCTTGACCCACCTATAAAGGACACATGTGAGCTTTTTTGGGGGGTCTTCCCCCCCCCAACCCCAATCATCGTTTGCCGGTGCTCACCTGCCCCTCAAAGGCAGCCACGCTGGCGGTGTTGACCACCAGACCTCGGTGGCCGTCGGGGTCAGGTTTGTTCTGGCTCATCAGGCGGGCGCTGAGGCGGATGACGTTGAAGGTCCCCACTAAGTTCACCTGGGGGGGGGGGGGCGGTGGGGAGGGAGGTTGGGGTCTGGGGACACCCCCAAACCTGACTGACAACCCCCATGGCCCCCCCCCTCCCCGTGCTGTGCCTGGGATCACCCTTGATCCCCAAGGTCACCCTATTGACTGGGGACACCCCACAACCACCCCATGGACCAGGGACACCCCACAACCACCCTGCTGACCAGGGACACCCCATAACCACGACTACCCTGTTGTCTATGGACACCCCCACAACCACCCCCCCCATTGAATCCAGGGCCACTCCACACCCCCACCCCGTTAACCCGGGACACCCCAGGACTACCCCATGGACCTGGGATACCCCAAAACCACCCCATTGACCAGGGACACCCCACAACCACCACCCCACCCCCCCTTGAACCCAGGGCCACTCCACACCCCCACCCCGTTAACCTGGGACACCCCAGGACCACCCCGTTGACCATGAAAGCCCCCCAACACCGTACTCACGTTGATGACCCTCTGGAAGTCCTCCAACTCGTGGACCTTGTCCTTCTTGCTGTTGTAGGTCTTGACGGCGATACCCACGCCGGCGCAGTTCACCGTCAGGTCCAAGCGCCCGAATTCCCTTTTGGGTCAAAGCCAAAGCATCCCCCACTTCTTCGGCCGACGTCACCTACGACGTCAAGGTAGACCCCGCACCCAAAGTCAGCGTTAGCGGTGGGGGCAAAACGGAAGAGAAACCGTGTCCCGTTCCCCCCGCCCCCCACACCTTTGGGGTGCTCACGTCGGCGGGGGGCGAAGGCGCAACGTTCTCCCAATTCTTTGGCCAGTTGGACCCCCGGTGAAGAAGGAAGGTCGAGGAGGACCACCCGAGCTCCTTGTTCCACCAGACGTTCCACCGTAGCTCGTCCCAGTCCTGAAGCACCGCCGGTCACCAACGCCACCAGTCCCTGGAAGTTTTTTTTTTTGGGGGGGGGGGGGATAAGGACGGAAAGAAAAAATTGGGGGGGGGTGTTAAAGAAGAAAGGAACCCTTTCGCGGTGGTCTACAGAGGGTGGGGGGGGTCTCCTTTACCTTCACGCTGCGGATGGCCGCCATCGTTCCTCCCGCTGCCCGGCCAATGCGAGCGGGGGGGGCGGGGGGGGGCGGAGCTCGGGAGGGATCCGTGGGAGGGCCGTGGGGGGGGGGAAGAAGGGGGGAGGACACACGACACACACACACACGGGTGGGGACTCCTATGGGGGAGAGGATGGGGGGGACCCCCCCCAAGGGGAGGGGGGAGAGGATGGGGACACCCCCCCCAAGGGGGATGGGGTCAAGACCCCCCCCGGGGGGGGGCAAGATTAAGACCCCCCGGGGGGGACAAGATTGAGACCACCCCTCCCCCCCCAAAAAAAGGGGACAGGGATGGGGACACCCCCTCCCCTCCAGGGGACAGGATCAGGACCCTGGGGGGGGCCCCACTGTCGTCCCCCCCCTTGTCCCATCCTCCCTCCTAACCTGGCAAACCGGCCAGGGTATAGCATTACCTCTGACCTTCCCGGGGGGCAACTGCAGCACCCGTTTCCCACCCCCCCCACCAAAATGGAGGAGAAATCACCCAAAATCCCAGGTAGAACAAGGTGGGGAGGGGGTGAGGGTGAACTGGTGTTGTGGGGGGACACACAAACCTGCCCTAAGGGGGGCAAATCCCCCCCCCCCCGCAATGCACCCGTTCTGCCCCAGATTGGGGTGCAGGAGGGGTTTGGGGGGGGCTAAACACTGATATAGGCCCCCCCCCAAACAGCCTCAGTACCCCAATTTACCAACTGCCCCCACCATGGTGGTCCTGGTGGGGTTGCCGGCCCGCGGCAAGACTTATATCTCCCGTAAGCTCACTCGTTATCTCAATTGGATCGGCACCCCCAACACGGGGTGAGTATTTTTGGGGTGTAGGGGGGGAGTTTATGGGGGGGGGAAAGGTTTGGGGTATCCCCTAACTCCCCCCCCTGCCCCACAGTGTTTAACGTGGGGCAGTACCCGGCGCAAAGCCGTGCAGAGCTACAAGAACTACGAGTTTTTCCGTCATGATAACGAGGAGGCTATGCAAATCCGCAGGTTAGAGGAAGGGGGGGGGGGGGTCTGGGGGGTGTGGGCATTTTGGCGGTACACTTTGGGGGGAGGCAGAGCTGATGGCACCCCCCTCAAAATTTCCCTCCCCAGGCAATGCGCGTTGGCTGCCCTTAAGGACGTCCGCAACTATCTGAGCTCCGAGGAGGGGCAAGTGGCGGTAGGAGACACCCCCCCTTGCACAAACTAGCCCCCCACTTTTTTTTGGGGGGGGGGTCCAAACTGCCCCCCCAAACCCTCAGGTGTTCGATGCCACCAACACGACACGGGAACGCCGGGCCATGATCCTGCAATTTGCCAAGGAGAATGGCTACAAGGTCCTGGGCAGCATAATTTTTTGGGGGGGATGGGGGGTGTGTGTGAGCACAAAGTATTTTGGGGGGCTTATAGAATTGGGGGGGGCTACAGCACATTGTTGGAGGGATGGCAGCGCTGCTTTGGGGGGCGTTCACAGCATGGGGGGGGCAGTGGCACTGCTTTGGGGGGGCTTTACAGCACATTGGGGGGACGACAGCGCTGTTTTGGGGGTGTTCACAGTATGGGGGTGGTGGTGGCACTGTTTTGGAGTGGGTACTCCCAGCATGGAGCAGGGAGAGCAGCACTGCTTTGGGGTGGAGCAACACTGTGCTTGGGGGGGGGGGGGGGGGGGGGGGGGGGGCAGCAGCACTGCTTTAGGGGTGCTCATGACACAGGGGGGGGCATTGGTGACCCCCTTTTTGTGCCCCCCCCCCAGGTTCTGTTCATTGAATCCATTTGTGACGACCCCCGCCATCATCGAGGAGAACATCAAGGTGAGAACCTGAGAGGGGGAGGGGGACACACACACGATATGGACCCTCAGAGGGAGACCTGTGTCACGCCCCCCCCCCCCAAATCATGGCCCCCCCCAGCAAGTGAAGCTGAGCAGCCCTGACTACAAGGGCTGTGCCCAGGAAGAAGTGGTGGCCGACTTCCTCAAGCGCATCGAATGCTACAAAGCCACCTACGAGCCCCTGGATGAGCAGCTGACAGGTGACACCAAACCCCACGTGTGTGTGTGTGTGTGTACATGTCGCCTCAGCTTGGGGACCCCCCCTCGACTGATATGGGGTGTTATCCCCCCCCCTTATCCCAAGTGGGCTGTCCTACATCAAGATTTTCGACGTGGGGTTGCGGTACCTGGCGAACCGGGTGCAGGGTCACATCCAGAGCCGCATCGTTTATTACTTGATGAACATCCACGTCCACCCCCCGCGCCATCTACCTCAGCCGTCACGGCGAGAGCCAGCTCAACCTGCGGGGACGCATCGGGGGGGACTCGGGGCTCTCCCCTCGGGGGCAGCAGGTGGGGGTCGGGGGGGGGGGGGGACGGGACAACGACACAAACACGGTGACGATGGGCCCGTGGGGTGGGCACGAGTGTGGAGGGGCTGGGGTAAGGGAGCAGGGCTGTGGGGCTAGGGAATGGAGGGGCGGGGCTAAGGGCAGGGGGAGGGGCTAAGGGAGGCCACACCCAGCCCGTGGTTGCTGCAGGTAGGGCTGTGGACAAGGGGGCGGGGCTAACGGAGGAGGCCACACCCCCAGCTGCCACCATTGTCTAGAGTCAAGCCACTTGCACGGAGGCAGGGCTAAAGGAGCGGGCCACACCCACGGGGGTGGAGCCACAAAGGGGTGTGACCAAGGGATAAAGCCACACCCCTATACTGTGGGTGGGAACACGAAGGGGTGGAGCCAGGGGCACAAGCCACACCCCCAGGGCTTTATGTAAACAGAGCTAGAAGCAAGCCACACCCACGAGGGGTGGGGCTACCAGAAGGCAACACCCACTGGGAGGGGTGGGACTGAGCAGACCACACACCCAAGGGGGTGGAGCTAAAGCAGCAAGGGGCTACCCCATCCCTTACCATTGCACAAGGGGCATGGCAGGGGGAACCCCACCCTATGGGTGTGTCCACCACCCCCCCGCCCCCCCCCCAGTATGCCCAGGCCCTGGCCGAATTCATCCGCAGCCAACGGATCCGGGAGCTGAAAGTTTGGACCAGCCACATGAAACGCACCATTGAGACGGCCGAGGCCTTGGGGGTTCCCTACGAGCAGTGGAAAGCCCTCAACGAGATCGATGCTGTGAGTCACCCCCTCTTTTTTTGGGTTTTTTTGGGGGGGGAGGGGGACACCCCCAAATCCACCCCCCCCCCCCATCATCCCTATCCCACAGGGCGTCTGCGAGGAGATGACCTATGAGGAAATCCAGGAGCGCTACCCCCCACGAATTCGCCCTACGGGACCAGGACAAGTATCGTTACCGTTATCCCAAAGGCGAGGTAACCCCCCCCACAATTAATGCAGCGTTTTGGGGGGGGGGGGGACGGGGACAACACACACTCACCATGCCCCCCCCCAAAGTCCTACGAGGACCTGGTGCAGCGATTGGAACCCGTCATCATGGAGCTGGAACGGCAGGAGAACGTGTTGGTCGTCTGCCACCAAGCTGTCATGCGTTGCCTGTTGGCTTATTTCCTGGATAAAAGCTCGGGTGAGGGTTTTGGGGACAGTTAGGGACCTTTTGGGGACACCCCCCAGACCCATTATCCCACCCCCAACACCCCCCTCTTTCCTCCCACCCCCCCCACTGCCCAGATGAGCTGCCCTACCTCAAGTGTCCCCTACACACGGTGCTCAAGCTGACCCCCGTGGCTTACGGTGAGTGCGGCGATGTCCCCCCCAAAAAGGGGGCTGCATCCCCCAAAATGGGACTGTGTGTCCCCCCCCAAAAAAGGGGGGACAACTCCCCCCCCAAGCTGTAGCCGGGTCCTTTCTCCCTCTGCGGGGAAGCAGGGTGCGAGGTGGAATCCATCTTCCTCAACATTGAAGCAGTGAACACCCACCGGGAGCGGCCTCAGGTAAAAAGGGGCTTTCCCCCATGCCCCCCCCCAAAACCCCCACTGGGGCACCCCAAAAAGAGAGGGATGGTGGGGGGGCATTACATTTTGGGGAGCCCTCCCACCCCCCACATCTTCATTCTGCAGAACGTCGACGTCAGCCGCCCCCCAGCTGATGCCCTGGTCACTGTCCCCCACCATTATTGAGGGGTCCTCGGCAAGGGGGGGCCCAGGGCCCCCCACAAATTAAACCTTGCCTTAACAAAGCACTGAGCCTGGAAGTTGCAGGGCTGCACCCCAAAAGGACACCTTTATTTTGGGGGGGGGGAATGCCAGGGTTTGGGGGTGTCAGGGGGTGGCCTCGGCCTCGTTGTACTGGCTCATCCAAAACGTGGGATCCTTCCCTTGGATCTGGGGGAGGGGGGCGGGAGGAAAAAGAGAGGGGGGTTGTTAAATCGAGCCCCAGGCCCCCCCCCAAAACCCAGGGCCACCCCCCAACACAGCCTCACCTTTGCCACGAAGCGCAGCACGTCCCTTTTGGAGGTCTCCTTGGCCGCCCGCGGCCCCCACTGGTAACTGAATTCTGGGGGGTCTGTCAGGGGGATGGGGGTGATCTCTAAATACCTGCGGGGGGGGGGGGCACGGTGAAACCCCCCAGTGCCTTTTGGGGGACCCCAGGGGGGTTGTCCGGCGCTCCCCAGCCCCATGAAAGACCTCTCAAGTCGCTGGGGGGAGGCGGGGGGGGGGGGGCGCAGGTTGGGGTTTTTTTTTTGATCTGCGGTGCGGTATAAACAGCCCAGCCGAGACTGGCGCCGGGGCTGCTCTGTGCGCACCGGGGTTTTTGCGGGGGGGACACACGGGGGACCCCAGGGTCTGGAAAAAGGCACGGGGGGGACACCCCCACCCCCACAGTCTGGAAAAATGGATCCCCAGACTCACTTCTGCCGAACAAACTCCTCTGTCACCAATTTCTTGACATCACCGAAGACCTCGTGTCGTTCCCTGAGGGCGGTGGGGTTAACGAGGTGCGGCAGCAACGAGACCCATCCCCCCTTGTTATCTGTATATGTGCATGTCCCCCCCAATATCCTACCCTGGTTGCACCCGGAGCCGGCGGAGAAATTCCCAGACAGCACCTGGAAAAGGGGGTGTCAGTGGTGGGGGGGTGGCACAAAGGAGGAGTGGGGTACGGAAAGGGGGGGGGGGCTCACCATCTTTGGCTGTGTTGCCTTTCATGAATATGAAGCTGAGAATGATGAGGAGGAGCCCTAGCTTTGCTGTCTGGTTGTCCCTGCAGCAGAGACGTGTGTCACCCACGTGAGTGGGTGACACACACTGATGGGGTCTGCTCCCCCCCGCCCAATTCACCCAGCAGTAGCCCCTCACCGGTGCAGGTGCTCCCCCTCGGCGCGGGGCAGGTCGCTGGTGAGGATGTACATATGGTGTTTGGTGTCAATCTCCACCAGCTGCAACCCAAATACCTGCAAAAAGCAAAGGGTTAATCTAGCAGGGGGTTTCTCCCCCCCCCCGCCCTGCCCCAAAAAATACCCCCACCTGCTGCAGGATCTTCCCTGCCCGGTTGACAATCTCTGAGTAGACATCTTTGTATTCCCGGATGACTTTCTTCAGCATATCTACAGGAAAAGGGGAGGGAATCCCTGAGAGACCCTGGATGCCTGAGCTCCCCAAGGGCACTAAGGTTTTTGGGGTCCCCTAAACTCACCTGCTCTCTTGATGGGGATTTTTTTCTGGTCTTTCACAAGCAAGAACTGAACCAGCTCGCTCACCTGTGAGACGAAGATGGGGGAAAGGCTGAGAACTAGGTGATAACAGAGAAGATAAGATACATCACTCCAGAAGAGGGAATTGCCTCAACCCACCTTCTGATTCACTTGATCCTGGGAGCGCCTCTCCAGGTTCCTCTGCACCTGGCTGTGCGTTGGCATCTGGCTCTGGTTAAAATCCTCATCCCCATCACCCCCCTGAAGGGAAAGACCAAGATACTGCTGCTGTGGAGGGGGAACCCCACACTCAGGTGGAAAAGGGAAGAAAGAAGGCAGAGATGGCGAGGAGGCAGCCTTTTACCTGAGACAAACCCGACCCTCTACTGCGCTTCCTCTGAGACATTTCTCACAGCAGCTCTGAGGAGAAAAGAAGCGCCAGGAGGGCTGAAACTGCGAAGAGACGTTCCCCATGTCCGCTTCCCGCCTCTCCCGCTTCAACCAAGCCACAGAACCCTCCCTCAACTCCCCCCAAGGCCCGTTAAAACGACCCGGCCCCGCCGCCGTTACCCGCTTCCCTCACACCGCGCCTGCGCGCCGGCTCTCCCTTTGCGCATGCGCCAGCAGCGGCCCCGCCCACACCAACCCGCCCCGCCTCCTATTGGCCCGAGCACCTCCTTTCTCCCCACCCACCCCCTTTTTGTCGCACCGCGATTGGGCGAGCGGCCGCCGCGCTTCGTTCCGCCCCCCCCCCCCCGTTCGCACGTGTGGGCCGGCGGCCTCGAGGCGCGCCTCGCGACCCCCCCCTCCTCCCTTCAGGTGGCAAAAAAGGCGCGCGCGCCGCCCCTCCCCCCTCCTCTCAGGGAGACAAAATGGCACCAAACGGCAGCACCGCCTCGCATCCACCGCTAAAAACGAGATAAAAACTCCCCCAAACAACCCAAAATGGCCGATTTTACCCTTCCCCTCGCCTAAATAAAAGTATTTAAAGCACCTCTGTTGCTCCTGTGCCTCCAGAGCCCTCCGCTGAGGGGGAGAAAGAGGCAACAAAATGGCGGCCGAGGCTGAGGGAAGCTCGTTGCTCACGGCCATCCCCGTGCGGTGTGTGTGTGGGGGGTACCCCGCACCCCAAAACCCCAGGGAAGCCTTCATTACTTGCCTGTGCAGCTGAGGACACCGTGAAGGGGTAAGGTGGAGAACTTTAGGGGGTGACCCTGTTCCTTTTGGGGGGGTACAAGGGGCTTTGGGGAGCAGTGGGGTGTGGCGCTGGGGATGCAGGATGGCTTTTGGGGTGCTCTGTATGGTTGGGGTGGCTCATTTGGTGTCAAGGGGGGGTATAGGCTGCCCCAAAGAGATTGGGAAGGGCTAAGAAATAGAAAGAGTACGCTAAATAATAGAGCTGGACCCCCCCCCCCGACTGTCCCCCCCCTCCCACAGTTGAGCCCCCCCTTGATCCCAATTTTGGGGTTTACTAGCTGAGCACTGCCTTTGCTGAGTCAGCTGGAAAAACAGGGCTCCCCCCAAAATCGGGGGGGGGTTCCACATCCCTATTCTGTGACCCCCCCCAGCTGATGAAATGGGATGAGCCCCCCAAAACCTCCATAGGGATTTCGGGGCCCCTCTCCTCCCCCCCCGCCCCCCAAGCCTCTACAATCCGACCTCCAGGTTGGGAGACCCCCAGAACCGCCCCTCCCCAAAAATTGTACCTCCCAGATGCATCCCCATACTGCCCGTGCTTTTATTTAAAAAAGGGTGCTTTTTTAATCATTTCTTGCTTTAAAAAAATAATAAATCTTTGCTGCAAACACCTTGCCTTCAGAACTGCATGGCCGCCGCCAGTGTCTCCGAAAGCTTTGTGGCGATTTTCTCTGCAGGATGGGGGGACAGTCCCAGTTTGGGGGGGGATCAGAAGGATTTTGGAGGGGGTCAGGGAGGTTTTGGGGAGTTCACAGGGGTTTTGGGGGCTTGGGAAAAGGAGGTGTCTTTACTCACCCGCTCTTTTTTGTAGCTTTTTCCTCCGTTTGCTGGCAGCCCGCAGCCCCTGGCCCTGTAACAGGGGGTGGAGGGCAGCCACCTCCTCCAAACGGGGGGCACGGGGTGCGGACCCTTCCCCGCTGCCTGCCATCTTCACCCGGGGCTTCAGCTCCACCGTCACCGTGCCGAGCTGGGGTGGAAGGCATCAAAGATAAACTCATCAGCCCTGCCCCCTCCAAAAAAACCCAATCCCTCAGCAAACCCCCAATTCTTTCTGCACCTCCAGGTCGCCATCATCATCTTCCATGGCTACTTCTTCCTCCCCGCCGGATTTCTCCTCCTCTTCCTCCACCTCAGGGACACACGGGGACAGCCCAATGCCTGTCACCGTCACTGGTACAGCTACGGGGGGGGGAGGTGTCAGGTGAGCTTTGGGGGGGGGGTGTGTCACCCCAGTGTGCAAAGCGGGGGGGGGATCCCCTACTTCTCACCTGCCAGCGCCTCGGCATCACCCCTCTCCAGTGCCTCCAGGTCAAGCGCTGGTCCCAGAGTCGTCAGGATTTGGGCCTCCAGCTGCACCCCCTGTGTTTCAGGGGGGTGGGTGTAGTAGGAGATCTTCCCGCTGCAGCAGAAAAGGGGGGGGGGTCAGGGAGTGGGGAGATCCCCTCCAGCCCCCCCCCAAAGAGGGTCAGGGAGTGGGGACACCCCTCTAGCCCCCTAAAAAGGGGTTCAGGGTGTGGGGAGACCCCCCCAGCTCCTCCCCCAACTCACCCACCTGGTCCAGTCACGCAGCAGGGCCACGGCAGCGGCGTGGGGGTCTGGCAGCCCCCCGGGACGGAGCCGGCCCTGTCGCCGGGCCAGGTGGGACAGGAATTGCCGGGGGTCGGCGCAGGGGGGGACCCCGTAAAGCTCGCTCAGCTGTTTTGGGGTGGGGAAACAGGGGATAACACACACACAGGGTCTTGTCACCTCCTCCCAGGCTGTTGTCACTCTGCAGCCCACACTCTTCCCTTTGGCTCCCCACTTTGGGCCCAAAATGGGGTGGAAATGCCAAAAGAGGGGAGCCCCCCCCCAAAACCAACCCAACCCTCACCGTTGCCACAGCAAAAGGAGTCCCCACATACCCTTAGTCCCCCCAAGGGGGGGTCCCCAACACCCTTAGTCACCATAGCAACAGGCCTAAGTCCCCAAGGGGGGGTACCCAACACCCCTAGGCGTCATGGTGACAGGTCTGAGCCCCCAGTGGGGGGGTCCCCAACACCCTTAGTCACCACGGTGACAGGCCTAAGCCCCCAAGGGGGGGTCTCCACTCCCCCTGGGGGGTTCCCCCACCCACCTGCTCGGGGGGGGCAGCGGCGCAGGATGGCGGCGGCGGGGCTCAGGGGGTCCCGTAGGCGTTGGGGGGCAAGGGCTCCCCTCAGGGGGGCAGCGGCGGGGGGGGCCCCCGTCGCCATGATGACTCCGGGACAGTCCAACAGTTGGATGTGACGGTCCAGCTGCACTGCCTGCAAGCACCTAAGAGGGGGTGGGGTCAAGGGGGAGGGGGTGGGGCTTCATAAATCCCTCCCACGTGGAGGGGTGGGGTCAGTGCAGGCTCCTCCCCCCGGGGGGGCGGGGCTCACCTGGTGACACCCGGTGCAGCCCCCACCCCACAGGCCCGGCTCCGCTTCAGGCTGTTGATGAGGCTGCTCTTGCCCACGTTGGGGTACCCTGAGAGGCAGGGGGGGAGCAATCAGCAGTGTATCCCCAAAACCTGCCCCTGCCCCATCTTGCAGACCCCCCGCTCACCCACGACACCCACGGTGATGGTCGTTTTCACCTCGCCGGAGCGGCTGTAGTTGGCCAGGATGCGGAGTAAACAGTCGGCACCCACGCAGGCCCCCCCAGCCAGGACCTCCTCCGGGGCCGTCGCTGCCGGCAGCCGGCTCTGCTTCTGTAGGGTCAGGGTGGGGGGTACATCAGGGTGAGGGGGTGTCCCTGCTGTGACCCCCACCATAAATCAACCCCCCCTCATTTTCCTTCCAGCGACCCCACCAGGTTGCGGCTCTGCTGCTGCGTGCACGCCTTGAAAGCCACGGTGGGGAACTCAGCTCGCAGGTACTTCAGCCACGCCGCCACCACGTCCCGCGGCACCAGATCTGGGGGTGGTAGGGTGGCAAAAAGAGACAAAAAAAAGGTGTCTCCCTATCATGTACAGGAAACAGGGACCCCCATGGCCCCCAATAAATCTCCCCCTCCTCAAACACCTGCCCCGTACCGATTTTGTTGAGGACGAGCACCAGGCGCTGGCGGTGCCCGGCCTGCCGGACGGCGGCCTCCAGCTGCGGGCTGCGGCAGCCCTGGGGGTCACGGGCATCCAGCACCTCCAGGACCACATCAGATGCTGCCAACACCTACCAAAAAAAGGGGGTTCAGGGTGGGGGGAGACCCCCGCCCCCCCAAAACCCCGCCACCCCCCCCTCCAAGGATTCACCTTGCGCAACTCCCTCCCGTACTGCCGCAGCGAGGCCTCTTCTTGCGTGTCAGGCTGGGTCGTCACCACCTCCTACGCGACACCCCGCGTTATGGGGGAGGGCAGCCCACTATCTGAAGGACCCCCCCCCCCAAAAAACAGGGGTACCCCAACATCCCACCTTGCGCTCGAACTCCCGCTGCCTTCGCAGGGCATCATGCTGCAACCCGGCCAGGCTCCGCCGCCGTCCCACCTCCGTCTCCCGGGCCTCCTCCCGACGCTGCTGGGCCTCTGCCGCCTGCAGGGACGTGGGGGGGGGGGTTCAAAACCCGGGGGGGCATCCCCAAACTTCCCCCCCCCTCCCCCATTGATCTATTTCTTTCTTTTTTTACCCTTTTCTGCCTGTTTTCATTCTGCTGCTGGACGTGGGCGGCGAAGCGGCCCAGCTGTGGCACCCCCGGGTCCTTCTTAACCGCTGCCTTTGCGCGTTTTCCCTGGAGGACACACACGGTATGGGGGGACAGGCACCCCCAAACCAGACCGGTGCCCCCCCCCGCTGCCCCGGGCTTTGTGGGGGAGGGCAGTAACCCTTGGCGAGTCGACCCTCACCTGGACCCTCTTCTTTCGGGCAGCTTCGACTTGTCGCCCTGTGGAGAGGGGCAGAGTGAAGGGGGGGTGTCCCCCAAAACCCCCCCGACTCCCCCCCCCCCCAGCCCCCCCAGCACTGACGGGAGCGGGTCATGGCTGTGTCGTATCCACCCCCCACGGCTAAGGGATCACGCCTCTGGTGCTGCGTTTCGCGTCAGTGCGGCTTCACTTCCGGCGCGACGGCGAAACTTCCGTCCCTTGTTAGTGAAGCACCACCGCATTTTGAGGCGAGAGTGCTCCGCTGCCACTCCCAAGATGGCCGCCACAGGCCTCCACCGCCACACCCAAGATGGCCGCCGCGCTGTGGTGAGACTCCTGCTGCACCCAAGACGGCCGCCACACCCAAGATGGCTGACACGCCGTGCTGAAGGTAGTGCGCTGGCCACACTCAAGATGGCCGAGCCCCCGTGGTTACCGCCACACTCAAGATGGCCGCCGCGCCGTGTCACAGCCACGCTCAAGATGGCGGACCCATCCCACACCCAACATGGCGACGACACCCTGCCACCGCCCCGCCCAAGATGGCGGCTACCATGACACCACCCCCATCTTCCCCCCCCCCCCCCCCCCAAAAAAACGACCGGGACTGCCCTTACCAAGAGTGCACTTTTTTTATTCCTTTTTCTCTCAATTTGGGGGTGGGGGAGGGGGCCGAACCTCCTCTTATATATAATTTGGGGGGGGGGTTGTCCATCCCTGTGCTCCCCCACGGGGAGGGGGGATGTGTGTGGAGGCAGGGGTAAGACTACACCCCTCCCCCCCAACAGACCAAAAAATAACCCCAAACCGGCAAAAAAAAAAACCCAACCAAATCCCCCAAAATACCAACACCCCCCCCCCCCAAAAAAAGCCAACGAAACCAAAAAATATATATATATATTTATAGAGATCCTTTGCCATCTCTGCCGTGCCCGCCCCCCTTGGGAGGGGAAGGGAAGGGTTGAGGGGGGGTGGGGGGTGTGTGTGTGTTTTTGGGGGTTCCCCCCCCCCGCCGCCATCATTGTCACCGTCACGCGCCGCGCCCCCCCCCCCCCCCCCCCCCCCCCCGCCACGGCTACGCCAGCCCGAAGCCCTCGGAGCACTCCTGGATGGCGAGCAGCAACATGTGTCGCAGCTTCTCGTAGCTCTCGTATGCCGGCAGGTCCAGCTGGTTAAAGCTTTTTTTGAGGGGGGGGAAACACACAACAGCGTCACCGGGGTGGTGGCCCTTACGTCACTGTGTCCCCCCCCCGCCTCAAAAAATGTCCCCCCTGCCCCAGCCCCATACCAGGTGTGAGCGGAGGGCAGTCGATCGGTAGACCGGTCGTCGCGGTGAATCTGGAATTTCTGAATGCCGTTCATTCCTTCCAGGGCGGCAAAACCCTGCAGCGGCACCTTGGAGGTTCCCGTCACAAACTGCAGGAATTTGGCTCGGTCCGCTTGGTCGAAAGATCTCAACGCTCGCCAGAACCACTGGATCTGAGGTAGGAAACAATCATCAGCACCTACCAAAACCCCCAAAATTAGGATTTTTTGGGGTGGGGGGTGTTTAAAACCCCACCTGGATGGAGTTGCCCTGGTATTTGTGGTACTCGGTGTTGGCCTTGAGGTCATCGATGTCGATGGTGGGCAGCCCCGAGATGAGAAGCTCCAGCTCTTGCTCCGTAAAAATGGAGATGAGGCGTTTGGGGATGATCTCGTAGAAACCCTCCAAAAAGGCGGCTAGTTGCTTCCGGATGGCTCCTGAAGGGGGGGGAGGTGTCAGGAGGGGTTGTTGAGGACTGCCCCCCCCCCCCCAGTACCCCCAAACCCGCCAACGCTCACCGGTCATGCGCATCTGGCAGACGAGGTGGACGTACTCCTTCTTGTTCTCCTCCGTCACCAGCACGTTGGCTCCGTTGGGCTTCAGGTCCCGCACCTCGCACACCCCAAACTCCTGCACCTGGGGGCGGGGAAGGGGGGGGCAAGGCGGCAGGGGGGTGTCACACGTACCCCTGGGGCACAGGGGACACCCCTAGAAGAGAGGGGACACCCCTAGAGAAGGGGGGGTGGGGAATGAGGGGACACCCCCTCTCCCGGGACAGAAGGGACACTTTCAAGGTGGGCAGGGTGAGGGGAGACACCCCCAGGACAGAGGGGCAGAGGGGACATCCCCAAACCAGGACACCCCCAGGACAGAGGGGACACCCCCAAGGACACAGAGGACACCCCAAATGAGGGGGGGGACGACAACCCTGGGGCACAGGGGACACCCCCAGGACAGAGGGGACACCCCCAAAGACACAAGGGACACTCCTGGGACTTGGGGACCCCCCCAGGACACAGGTGACACCCCCGAAACAGAAGGACCCTTCCCCAGGGAGATTTGGTAGGGGAGACACATGACACGGACATCCCCATGCCTTGTTTTTTGGGGGTACCTGTGCCCCTGGGGGGGGGGTCCCCGGGGTTTTGGGGGGGGTGGTGTGACACATACCTCGGTGCTGAAGGTGAGGTCGTAGCCCAGGGTGGAGACGTCGTTCTCCAGCAGGTACACCAGGCCCTGGTAGAAGTGGTAGTCCTCGCTCTCCATGTCCGTGTACCTGCGCCCAGGTGGGGGGGGGGGGGGGGGTCAGAGACGCCATGGGGGGGGCTCAGCACCTCACTCTTGGGGTTCGGCACAGCATGAGGGGGTTCAGTGCCCCAAAAAGGGGGTTCGGCACCCCAAAACGGGGGTTCAACACCCCACCGGGAGGTTTAAGACCCCATCGAGGGGTTCAACAACCCGAGGCAGGCGGGTCTGTACCCCGGGAGGGGAGGTGCTACACCCCAAAAAGGGGGTTCAACACCCTGTGAGGAGGGGTTCAACACCCCACCAGGTGGTTCAGCACCCCGTGGGGCTGTTCTACACCCCGTGATGGTGGTTCAACATCCCATAAGAGGGGTTCAACATCCCATAAGAGGGGTTCAGCAGCCCACCAGGAGGTTGAACACCCCCTGAGGGTGGTTCAACACCCAATGATGGCATTCTACACCCTTTGATGGGGGTTCAAAAGCCCGTGAGGGGGTTGTAACACCTCACTGGGAGGTCCAACACCCCCACGGGGGTGTTCTACACCCTGTGAGGGTGGTTCGCCACCCCATGAGGGGCATTCAACACCCCACAAGGGTGGTGCAACACCCCAACAAGAGGTTCAACACCCCACAAGGGGCATTCAACACCCCATGGGGGTGGTTCCACACCCTGATAAGAGGTTCAGCACCCCATGGGAGTGTTGCTACAACTTCATGAGGGTGGTTCAACACCCCAAGGATGGATTTAACCCCCCACCAGGAGGTTCAACACCCTGTGAAGGTGTTCCAACAGCCCATAAGGTGATTTAAAACCCCAAGAAGGGTGTTCACCACCCCTTTGAGGGTGTTCACTGCCCCACACTACCCCCCGCCGCCTTCTCACCGGACAGACTTGCCCAGGATGTGCTTATAGAAGGAACGGGTGAAATAACACTCCAGGAGACGGTTGTCGTAAACGGCCTTGGCCACGATGCGCCCCACAAACTTAAAATAGCTGAGGTGGTTGGGGTTGCAGTGGGAGGAGGGGTTGATGGTGTAGGTGACCCTGTCACCCGGCGAGGTACGGAACAGGGCGTACATGGGGTTGAACATCTCCCGCGAGATGATCATGTACCACTCCCGCAGGAGACCCCCCGCGTCCTGGCCCTCCTCGCCCTCGAACACGATGTACCTGGAGGGGGAGGGAAGAGACACATAGGGGTTGTTTTGGGGGGGGGTGGGGGGTGTTTGGAGGGGCTAGGGGGTGTTTTAGAGGCCTGGGGGACATTTCGGGGGGGCTAGGGGGTGTTTTGGGGGGCTGGGAGAGTGTTTAGTGGGTCTGGGAGGTGTATTAGGGGGTGTTCCAGGGGTCTGGGGGTGTTCTGGGGGGCTAAGGGGTGTTTGAAGGGCCTGTGGGGTGTTTCAGGGGGGCTAGTGGGTGTTTTGGGGGGTGTTTCAGGGGGCTGGGAAGGTGTTTGGTGGGCCTGGGGGGTGTATTAGGGGGTGTTTTGGGGGGGTTAGGGGTGTTTCTGGGGGGGCTGGGAGACCCAAGGACCTCCTGTAACTCCAAACCCACCCCTGGGGCCCCCCCAGTCCCCTAGTAACAGTCCCAGGCGACCGCAAAACCTGGTCCCAAGGACCTCACATAACCCCAAACCCATCCCTGGTCACATATGTGTCCCCCCCCAAACCCTAACACAGTGCTGGGGGGTCCCCACACACCCCTAAACCCAACCCTGATCCCCCCAAATCCCCAACTACACCCCATTAAGGAGGGGGTTGTGAATCTCCCTCATGCTCTGCCCCATCACCCTAAAACCCAACCCCGGTCCCTTCCCCATGTGTCCCCAACCTGGGGGGACACTGGTGCCGGGTTGGGGGGGGGCTGAGGGGATTTGTGGGGGTCTGACGGGATTTGGGGGGGGTCTCACAGGCGGTTCTTCATCTCCTCAGGGGATTTGCGGTGCAGCTCACGGTAGGAATCCTCAAAGACGTGGTCGCGACGGACGTGGACGGCCATGTCCTCCTTCCGCAACCCCTCGTCCAGCCGCTCTAGTTCCTGTCGGAAATACCTGGGGGGGGGGGGGGAAGGGGTGTCAGGGATTGAGGGGACCCGCCCCCCCCCAACAAATTAAACCCCTCCATCCACATACTTGCGCTTGACATCGAAGTCGAGGACGCGGATGTAGTCAACCAGGACGGCGAAGGGACCGTCGGCCAAGTGGGTGGTGGATTGACGCAGGATTTGGTTCAGCACCGTCCGGTGGGTCTCTGCGGGGGGGGAAGGGTTTGGGGGAGTCCCCGAAATGTGGGGACCCCCCTGTCTTGATCTAGAACTGCTGGGGAGGTACGATTCGGCTTCCTCTGCCATGTCTGGGCACCCCAAACTTCACCCGCTCCCCCCTGCCCCATGTCCCCCCCCGCAAACTTTAAAACGTTCACGCAAAATCCTGCCCGGGGGCCCCCAAAGTCCCTTGAGGAGCCCCCCCAGTCCCCCCAAAACCCCCTCCCAAAGCTCCAGGCTCCCTTCAGAGCCCTCCAAAACCCATTCTCAAGCCCCAGGTCTCCCCCAAATCCCCTCCCACCGCCGCAGGCTCCCTGCAGAGCCCCCCAAAACCCCTTCCTGAGCCCCAGGCTCCCTGCCCAACCCCACAAAATCCCCCCCAAACGCCCCCTTCCCGCCCCTCTCACCAGCGAAGCGTAGGAATTTCTGGGTGTCGGGGGGCAGGCTGGCCGAGATGTGCATGGAGGAAGGTTCTCGGGAAAAGAAGGGGTCGAGGGAAGAGGGGGTGGCAGGGGTGAGGGGGGCGGGTGACAAAGGGGGGGGCTCGTCCTTGATGTGGGCCAGCTGGCTCTCCCGCGTGTCCCGCACCGGCGGCTTGCTCTCCCGCTCCGTGGCGTGCACCAGAAAAAAAGCCTCCACCGCTGGCTGTAGCACTGTGGAGGAGTCGGGACACACGGAACAACGATATATGGGGTGTTGTGGGGGGGGCAGGAGGGGGACCCTGAAGATGTGGGGGGCACCCTGAGGCTGCAGGGATGTCACCCCGCTCGGGATGGGATGTTGGAGAGGGCTGAGCCCCTGTGATGGGTGGGGGGGGACATCTTGGGGACCCCCTGGAGGTCTTGGGGATACCTTGGGGGTCTTGCGGACCCCCTAAAATGAGAGGGGGTCTGCAGCACTAATTGGGGGAGGGGGTATATGGGGTTTCGGGGGGACCCCAAAAACACAGGGGGCACCCCGAGGCTGCAGGGATGTTGCCCCGTTTGGGAAGGGACGCTGGGTGTAAGGGACACCTTGGGGGTCTTGGGGACCCCATGGATGTCTTGGGGACCCCCCCAAAATCCCAGGGGTACCCACCAAGGACGGCGTGCTGGTCGTGGGACTCCTCCAGCTCCTTCAGGCACTCTCCCAGCATGTCCCAGAGCTCGTCCAGGCAAAGCTGCTCACTCAGCAGGGGCAGCTCGGGGGGGCGTTCGTCCCGCTCCCCCCCCTGCGAACCCTCCGAGCCTGCGGCGGCGGGGAACATGAACATGGTCAGGACCACCCCCCCCCCCCCCCCCCGCCTCCCAACCCCGACCAGTGTAAACTGGTTTGAACTGGGAGGTGTTTTCTCACCCACGGAGGGGGCGTCCTGCGGGGCGGGCGAGGGCTGGTCCACGTCCATGGGCGACTCGTCGCGACGGGGAGCGCTGTCCGCCTGCCCGGCCTCCGACTGGGGGGGGGGGGGGGGAATGGGGGACAGGGGACAGGTTTAGGGGGCCGGGACCCCCCCCGTGAGGGACCCCAGCCCCCCCTCTTACCCCCCCTTCGCCCCCCCAGGAGCTGCGGGGGGGGCACCCCGGTGCTCTGGCAGCTTTTGGGGGGGGCAGGGGGGGACTGGGAGCGGCGGGAGGAGGAGGAGGAAGAGGAAAAGCAGCAGGTGCGGGATGGGATGAAGAGAAGGAAGGAGGAAGGAGGGAGGAGCAGGGGGTGAAGGCGGTGAGGATGAGGAGGGGGGAGGAAGAGAGGAGGCGGTGCAGGAAGGGAATGGAGGGGGAGAGAGGATGGAGAATGAGGATGAAGAAAAGGAAGGCGAGGAGGAAGGAAGGCTGTGGGGGGAAGGGGAGAATGAGAACAAGGACAAAGCTGAAGAGGAGGAGGATGGTGATGAAAAGGACGATGAAAACAATGAGGAGGAGGAGGAGTGGGAGGCAGAGAGAGGAAGGCTGTAGGGGGAACAGGATGAGGAGAGAGGATGAAGAGAGAGGAGGACAAAGACAAAGAAAAGCCATGGGGGTAACGGGATGAGGAGAGAAGAGGAAGAGAAAAGATGGCGCAGGAGGAAAACGAGGACAAAGATGAGTTGGAGGACAAGGATGAGGACAAAGACGATGAAGAGAAGGATGACAATGAAGAGGATGAGGATGAAGAGGAGCAGGATACAGAGGGAGGAAGGCCATGGGGAGAATGAGATGAGGAGAGAGGAGGAAGAGAGGAGACGGCACCAGAGGAGGAGGGAGGACAAGATGGAGGAGGATGAGGACAGCGAGGAGGAGGAAGAGGGCGATGAGGAGGAGGACACAGAGGGAAGGCGGCCATGGAGGGGGGGAATGGGATGAGGAAAGAAGAGGAGGAGGAAGAGGAGGAGGAGGAGGAAGAGGAGGAGGAAGAGGAGGAGGAAGAGGAGGAGGAAGAGGAAGAGGAGGAGGAAGAGGAGGAGGAGGAGGAAGAGGAGGGTGGGGAGGAAGGGCGGCCGTGCTAACCGTGTCTGCCTGCTGCCGCCTCCGGGCCCTCTGGCCCTCACGTACCATTTGTATGATGGCGTCGGCCTCGGCCTCCAGCTGCCGGACGGCTGCCTGGATGCTGCCAGCCGCCCCGAGGCCCCCGGCACCTGATGGAGGGGACAGGGGTACACAGGGGGGACAGAGGGCATTAGGGGGGACACACACGGACACAATTTTTGGGGGAGGGGTGTTGAACAGGGCCCCCTCCCGGCCCTTACCCAGGCGGCCGGCCTGTTTGGCTTTCTTGTGCGCGCGGCGGGTGTCGTCGCGGAGCTGGATGATGACCTGCAGGACGCGGAGGAAGAAGCGCTGCGTCGAGGTCTTGGAGGTGAGGACCGACATGGAGGGGAGCTGCAGCTCCCGCCCGCCCAGCGCCCGCTTCTGTGAGGCCACGATCACCACGCTCTCTGCCGTGTCAAACCTGTGGGGGAAGGTGGGGGGAGGGCTCGGGGTTAACGTTATCGGTAGGGGCAAGGGTTAACGGCAGGAACAAGAGGTGTTATTGGGTAGGGGCAACGGGTTAACAGCACGAACAAGAAGTGTTATTGGTAGGGGCAAGGGTTAACGGTGGCAGGAAGGAGATGTGTTATTGGTAGGAACAAAGATTGTTACCAGCAAGAGCAGGAGTTATCAGTAGGGACAACGGTTAACAGTGGGGGTGACAGTTGTGTCAGTAGCGGTGAGAATTAATGGCGGGGTGAGGGTTATCAGTAGGGACAAGGGTTAATGGCAGGAACACGAGGCAACGGTAGGGGCAAAAGTTGTTAACCAGCAGGGGCAAGGGTTGTATCAGTAGGGACAAGGGTTAACAGTAGGGGCGAGAGTTGTATCAGCAAGAATAAGAGTTAACAGCAGGGGCAACAGTTATCAGTAGGGGCAAGGGTTAATGCCCAGGTGCAAGAGTTATCAATAGGAGCAAAAGTAAGAGTTATCAGTAGGAGCAAGAGTTAACAGCAGCAAATAAGAATTATCAATAGGCACCAGAGTTAGCAGCTGGGACCAGAGCTAACAGGAAGTGCAAGGGCAGTCAGTAGGGACCAGAGTTAACGGCAGGCAGGAGCTCACCGACTCTGCATCTTCCCCTTGAGCTTGGCGCTGGGGGGCTGCTCCTCGGGGAGCCCCTCGGGAGAAGGAGCCTCGCTCTGCGCCCGTCGTTGCTGTTCCAGGTTGTATTCCCGTAATTCCGCCAGCAAGGTCCCTACACCGGAAAAAAAAAAAAAGACCCGTGACATCATCAGGAGCCAGCGATGACCTCAGTGAGCACCCATGTTGTCCCCCCCCATCCCCCCTGGGTCCCTCACCAATCTGTCGACAGAGGGTGGCCCCCAACTGCCGGGCGCCGCTGAGCAAAAGCCGCAGGACGGTGTCGCGGGTGGCGGCGTCCCCCCGCGAAAGCTGCAGGAGGGACGTTGGCCGCGTCCTCCAACCCTTCTTCCGAGCACGAGTGTGACGTCAGCACCTAGGGGACATTGCCGGAGGGTTGGGGACACTTGGGGGACGTCAACGGCCCTCCCCCCCCCAAATAATTTGGGGGATCCCTGACCCGGCTTACCTCGACGGAGAGTTGGAGCTGGCTCTCGGTCAAGCCCGTTGCCGCCATCCGGGGGTCGGCGCTGCCACCGCCGCCCCCCCCCTCGGGTCCCTTCGGCCCCGGGGACTTGGCGCTCTTGGCTTGGGGGACAACGGGGGATGCGTGGGGACGGTGGCGGGGGACGGGGGGGGAAATGCCACCACCCCCCCGGATTTGCCCTCGACCACCCGATGCCAGCTCTGTCCTCATCCCTGACCCCAGCCCCGTCCTTCGTCCTTGTCTCCACCCATGGCCCTCTCCCTGCCCCCATGTCCCTGTCCCTGTCCCCATCCCCATGTCCTTGACCCCATCCCCATCCCTGTCGCCCATCCCTGTGTCCCCGTCCCCATGTCCTTGTCCCCATCCCTGTCCCTGTCCCCGTCCCCACACCCATCCCTGTCCCCATCCCCACATCCTTGTCCCCATCCCCCATGTCCCCAACCCCGTGTCCCCATCCCTGTCACCATCCCCACTTCCCATCCCTGTGTCCCCACATCCCCAAAACACTCACCACCAGCCGCTCCGCCGCCGCCGCCTCCCGCCACCGTCGCATTCCCGACATTCCCCGCTTTGCATCGCCGGACTCGCCGGACCACCGCCACCCGCTGCCAGTGGCAGCGGGGGTGACATTTTGAGGTGTTCCCCCTTCACCCCCTTTCCCTCCTTCGGGTAAAGCGATGGATATGAGAGAAAGGAGCCGGAGCAGCTTTTCCGTCAGGAGCGCGCTCCGACGGATAACGCCGTGGGATAACATATTCATCAATTGACCCAAAGGTGATGCTTCTAAACCCAATCCTGATGTTTCCGGTTCCGGTCCTCCGCTTCCCGTTCCCGTTTTAGCCGAACTTTTCCCTTTCCGGCTGACGTTCATATTATCCAATTTTACTAAAAGGTCCCAAAAATCGGTTGAGAGATTGCCTGAGGTGGGGGGTAGGGAGGGAGGAAGATTCCCGGTTGGGGGAGGGGGAGGGGGAGGAGGAGGAGGAGGAGGAGGGGGTGGGGGAGGGGGAGCTGGAGGGGTTTGAGGAGGGGGCTGGGGAGGACAAGGGCTGCCCCCCGATTTTGGGGGGCCGCGGTCTCGTTCCGCTTCGTTCGTCGGGTCGCGGCCTCGTTGTTGGGTGAAGTGGCTGGGGAAGACCTGGGGGGGGAGGGAAACATTGGGGCAGGTTAGTGGGGTGCTAGTGACCACCCCACCCCCAAAATATAGCCCCAGAAGTTGGGGGACACCTAAATATCACCACCCCCCCCCCCCCCCCCCCCCCCCCCCCCCCCCCCCCCCCCCCCCCCCCCCCCCCCCCCCCCCCCCCCCCCCCCCCCCCCCCCCCCCCCCCCCCCCCCCCCCACCCCCCCCCCCCCCCCCCCCCCCCCCCCCCCCCCCCCCCCCCCCCCCCCCCCCCCCCCCCCCCCCCCCCCCCCCCCCCCCCCCCCCCCCCCCCCCCCCCCCCCCCCCCCCCCCCCCACCCCCCCCCCCCCCCCCCCCCCCCCCCCCCCCCCCCCCCCCCCCCCCCCCCACCCCCCCCCCCCCCCCCCCCCCCCCCCCCCCCCCCCCCCCCCCCCCCCCCACCCCCCCCCCCCCCCCCCCCCCCCCCCCCCCCCCCCCCCCCCCCCCCCCCCCCCCCCCCCCCCCCCCCCCCCCCCCCCCCCCCCCCCCCCCCCCCCCCCCCCCCCCCCCCCCCCCCCCCCCCCCCCCCCCACCCCCCCCCCCCCCCCCCCCCCCCCCCCCCCCCCCCCCCCCCCCCCCCCCCCCCCCCCCCCCCCCCCCCCCCCCCCCCCCCCCCCCCCCCCCCCCCCCCCCCCCCCCCCCCCCCCCCCCCCCCCCCCCCCCCCCCCCCCCCCCCCCCCCCCCCCCCCCCCCCCCCCCCCCCCCCCCCCCCCCCCCCCCCCCCCCCCCCCCCCCCCCCCCCCCCCCCCCCCCCCCCCCCCCCCCCCCCCCCCCCCCCCCCCCCCCCCCCCCCCCCCCCCCCCCCCCCCCCCCCCCCCCCCCCCCCCCCCCCCCCCCCCCCCCCCCCCCCCCCCCCCCCCCCCCCCCCCCCCCCCCCCCCCCCCCCCCCCCCCCCCCCCCCCCCCCCCCCCCCCCCCCCCCCCCCCCCCCCCCCCCCCCCCCCCCCCCCCCCCCCCCCCCCCCCCCCCCCCCCCCCACCCCCCCCCCCCCCCCCCCCCCCCCCCCCCCCCCCCCCCCCCCCCCCCCCCCCCCCCCCCCCCCCCCCCCCCCCCCCCCACCCCCCCCCCCCCCCCCCCCCCCCCCCCCCCCCCCCCCCCCCCCCCCCCCCCCCCCCCCCCCCCCCCCCCCCCCCCCCCCCCCCCCCACCCCCCCCCCCCCCCCCCCCCCCCCCCCCCCCCCCCCCCCCCCCCCCCCCCCCCCCCCCCCCCCCCCCCCCCCCCCCCCCCCCCCCCCCCCCCCCCCCCCCCCCCCCCCCCCCCCCCCCCCCCCCCCCCCCCCCCCCCCCCCCCCCCCCCCCCCCCCCCCCCCCCCCCCCCCCCCCCCCCCCCCCCACCCCCCCC